>NC_092211.1:15614377-15633600 GCF_043381705.1 Parasteatoda tepidariorum
CCAGAAGACAAGGAAACTCCTGGATCAGTACCCCCAGAGGTATTGATTTGTTGTGGGAACATGGAGGACTTTGAGACTCGACAGATTTAACGTGCATCAGTCACCATTTACTACACGGGGAGTCTTCGGCCGGCGAGGATCGAACCCATGACCTCTTGGATATGGGCCCAGTGCCCTACCGACCAGGCTATCCCGGCCCCCCAGAGGTATTGATTTGTATTGGGATCATGGAGGACTTTGCGACTCGACAGATTTAACGTGCATCAGTCACCATATACTACACGGGGAGTCTTCGGCCGGCGGGGTGCGAACCCACGAACTCTCGGACAGGGGCCCAGGGCCATACCGACCAGGCTATCCCGGCCTGCAGAGTAACTTATATGAAACCAGCCTTTCTGACTTTAGTAGCCAAGATAAGATGGATGCGAGCTCACTTCAGTACGTTCGTATTACATCTTGCATTAATACTAATACGAACTCTTCAGTTTATATAATCTCTGTGCACCGCGCGGGGTTGAAGTAGTGCTTCGTTCTCCGTCTATTGGTCACTTAGAACTCAAAGTCAACGCCTCCTGTAACTGAAAGCCTCCATACGGACTTTTGTTGGTAGTCCGATCAGACCACTATGAAGGTAAATCAGTTAGTGAAAGAACCATTTAATATGAAATCTATTAAAAATTAGAAAGTGGTAGCAAATATATGTCTAAACATTTGTTTAATTTATGAATATGATTGGTTTGTTTTATTAACTTGTCAACCAATACAGATTGAAATCTCAAACATATATGATAAATTTCTCTCAAGTACTTTTGAAACAGAATTTGGGTTCATGCGCACAAGTGGTTCGCTTTTTAAATAATCTGCGCAGACTACTTCTAAGACACTGTGTGGAGGCTTTCTGATGTAGGAGGTGATGTCAAAATTCGAGAGTCAACAATTTAAAACCACCATTAGCGTTTTTTAAGCAACAATTGACCAAATATTCGATTTAATATTTAATTTTTATAATTATTTTATATTAAATAATTATATGTGATAGTTAACTGCTTATTGTTTTCATAGGAAAAATTGTTTTTACAATGCTCTAATTTTAACCTGTTAGTGCCCAGCGTCATATTTATAGGACAGTTTCCTTTTTCAATAACATATATTGTGGTAGGACAGTGTTTCCCAAAGTGTGGTACGCGTACTCCCAGGGGTACGGGAACAGCTTAGCAGGGTCACGCGCCCTTCTACGAAATATAAAGGAACAAACGAAGATTTCAAATTTTTTTATTTAAAAACGAAGCTATTCATGAAAATTTACGATTACGTGTTTTTCTATTGGCTATTTTTTGCAGAGTTAACAGTTAATAATTAGTGGTGTCAACAACCAGTTGTGATTTTTAACTTTTGTGCAATTTTTTTTATAGTGAAAAATACATTCATTTTTTATTAGTGGTACACAGCGCTACGAAAAATTTAGAAAGGGTACACAAAAGTCATAAGTTTGTTAAACACTGTGGTAGGACAATTGTTTCAATTTTTTCTTTTTTCTAGGAGAATTAGAAGTTTCCCTTCCACCATAATTTATTAGTGATTTATGTTTCTATCACTAGATGTATAACCATAAGCTTCAGATAGATTTTGGACAGAATTGGTAATAAATAGTTGATATTAGCCATTTAGTTGAATAACACATTATACCACTTTTTTCATAAAGCCACTTTTTGCACCACTTCAATATGAAAAGTCGGGATGAAACGGGTTAAGCAATTATGAAATATTAATTTCCAAGAAAAACAACCTTTTTCCATAAAAATAAATTTTTTTAAAAATTTTATTGTTTTAACCCTTTGGGGACGGGTGATTCAGAAAAGCATTCGTACAAAATCAGAATCAAGTTGTAATTAAATAAAAAACGGTAACTTAAATGTAGTCGTTGCTAATTTAACGACTTACTTTGCTTTTAATTTAATTATTGTTAGTTTTAACATATATATAATCAATGTTAATTCAAAGTATAACTAAATAGTTTTATTTTGAACAAAGGATTGGTGAATTAAATAAATCAAACAATTATTACTCCGCCCACAAATAAACTGCTAAAGAAATACTTTGATGACCAGTTTTAAATTTTTAACCTGATTGATACGGTTTTATGCTGTCACGTATTTGTGACAGTCGGCCCGAAAGGGTTAAGATTTAACTGTACCTTTAAAGTGAATATGATTGCTCGGTTTGGAATTAAATAGAAATAATAGTGTTATTGTTTTTCAATGCCAAATTCGGATAGGTATTACACAATATTTTTTACTGTGGGGATCAATAGTTACGTAATTAAAATGAAAAATATGAAAAAAGAGGAAAATAAATAAATAAACAGAGTGTGGTCGAGAAAGACCACACTACTAGAGATATTAGAGTGAAGAACAACTTAATTATATCACGTGAACAACTGCATTGTAAATAAATGATAAAATAAATAAATAATCAATCATTGCAATTATTACACTTATAAAAAATAATTTTAAAAGAAACTTCTAGAGAAATAAATATATAATAAAGACAGAATAAATGAAAGAGAGAAATAATAAACAAACAAAACAGAGAGAGAGAGAGAGATCATACTCCCAAAGATATTGATGCATGCAAACGTAAACAATAACATTTTATTTAAATTGCCTATAACCTTAAAAATATTAGCAATATAATCTTCTCAATATTATAATTAAGCAATGACCCGATTCAATAATTTGGCTTAAAACTTTTTAATCAGCAGAAAATGTAAGCAATTCAGTAGAATTTTTATTCAGTATAACTTTTAAAAAGAGCAAAGTTAAATGCATTATTTTCTCATTGAAAATAATTCCGATGAATTAGTGCATTCTTAGCAAAAATTTATTTACGTTTTTATTAGTATATTTTATTCAATATTTTCAACTTTATCGCAATTTCTCCTCTCACGATAGTTTGCATTGTCTACAAATAGTACCCCAATAAAAAAATTTTGGACATTTTTAATTCATTTTAGTACACTTTTTAGTAAGATGTGATGTAGTTTAAGATTATATACAAATCAAAGAAAAATGTTTTCAATAAATAAATGATGCAAGTGCCCGAATGAATTTAAAGACTGATTTGAGACGTCTTTCAATTTGTTGGCCACCTGTCTTATCAGAACTGGTCAAAAGTATTGAAAGTCTTGCGGCCTTGCGGAATTTTGTTTTTAATGTAAATTTGTAAATTTTTCTCCTTTTGTTTTTTACTTACAACTGTAAGCCTCATGCTATACTTTGTGGTGCATGAGGAGTTTTAAGTCGTTTAAATAAAAAAATAAAAATAAAAAAAAAAAAATAAAAAAATGAACAAAAACCAATGAATATTTTAAAAATAAAACTTGATATTGAACTAATTAGAAACATAGATCTGCTCAATTTGAGTTAAGAAAAAGTGATTACACTGGAATGACTTATTTTTATATCGTTTGAGCTGATTTCAAATATTGTATCCATTTTCTCAGTCACATAGGAATTTTTCACAAACTGGGTATAAATAAATGGAGAAAAATGTCAATTTTATATATTCCGAGGTGCGTGAGAAATTAAACTCTTACTATACAGACAAGTGTGGGTTTTTTTCTGGTGTATATTTTGATGATGAATGGAAAGAGACGAAACTCAAATCGGTAGGATTAGCAGCTTAGAAGCCATTAAGATTTTAAGCCCTCTAAGAACAGTTATACATTTATACCAATTTAGGCTCCTGACTTTGATATTTTAGCAAACAAAGTTTTTTTTAAATGTATTTTTGAGTGATGAATCGATTGAAAAAAATCGATATCGATGAGACTAAGAGTTTAAAAGTTACAGAAGGCAACGCTATAGAGACAAGTCCTTGACAACGCTATATAGTATATGCAAAAGCAATAAAAAATTAAGTCAGTCAATGGAACTAACAGTTTCGAAGCTGTAAGGGTTTTATGTGGAGACGAATAAAAATTAAATTATAATTTTTATATATAAGTCCCATTTTGCTTTGAAACTGCTTGTTCTAGTGACTTGATTTTAATAGACTGAGCGTAAAACAGTACATAGAAAATAATACCTCTCAAGTCTAGAGGGGAATTTCAGAGAGAAAAATTTTTTAAGTCAACACGAATACTAATTGTAAAATTGTGCTTTTTATGCAAAATACCAATAACTTGAAAGTTTTAATCATATCGACTTGTGATTGATTTAAATTCAGCTTAATAAAATACAATAGAAATAATAACTGATTTGTATAGATAAGAATATTCTATTTTCTTCCTTACAATAAGAGCCATAGATGGTTTTTCTTGAAAGGAAGAAAACTTAGAATTTAGAAATAAAAATTTTTTTTAAAATAATGTAAGTTTTTTTTTTCTATTATTTTTTCGCATCACAGAATTTACCTAGGAGGGATGATTTATGGTATTAACTGTTTATTCTTTTCTTCAGATTATATATATTAAAAAAAAAATGATTGAGGATACAAAAATAAAAATTTACTCTTTTAGAAGAAAAAATAATAATATACGCTGGAGTTAGTACTCTTTCCTGAAATCAACATATAAAAACTTATTAGAATCATCCATTGGTTTCGAACATTTTTTTTGGTTGCTAGCTTGCGTAATTAAAAATTAAGTACTTTGATGAAATGCGTAAAATTATTCATTACTTTTATTAAAACAATGCAATACATTATACATAATGCAATATTTGGAGATGGAATGATTGTGTGGTTAGCATATAATATAAAAAAGTGCCATCTAACAGTAGCTCGATGTAGGCCAGAGAGTCGAGGAGTTTAAGGATCCATAATTTCGGGACAAACGGAATGGCGGTGATCGGTATCGAGCGTCGGCCACCTTTACTTTCCAGACAAATTGGATGCCCTCGATCTGAAAGTGGGTGGCTTTTAAGCTGCCTTCGGGGATAGATCCTCAAACACTTTATGTGATAGTTCAGCGTCTTTACCACTGTGAGTATAATGTAAAATGTATATTATTATATGGAGGCCTTTCGTTCTATCGAATTCTATGCCTCAAGCTAACTAATTTCATATTATTTTATTCTCTGCTTTTATTGATCTCAATAATGATTGTTTTGAATTTTAAATTGATTTTTATCATTCTAGTTGAAATTTTACTTAATATTTCTTAACAAAATTCTAAAGCTTTATGTTATGCAGACCCTTACGCAACACTAAGTATAAAATATTTAACCACATAATATTTAAAAGAAAAAAAATAAGAATATATAAACATGCATAACTAATAATGATAGTAGCAATCAAAAATTGTAATTAGAAAACGAAGGAATTTTTTTATGAAAAAATACTTTAAAAAAATTGGGATCACAGGTTACCCATTGACAAAATGGTTGTTTGGTTGTTGTCTAAAATTTTTTTTATCCTCTTTATTTGTGATATTCACCTGAATTAGTATTGAAAATGATCCAGTTTAAACTGTAGGTTAAAATTTCTGATTCAAACAAAAAACTAAATAAATAAATAAATAAAATATCGTTCAAATGATGAAATTCTCTTTTATTCACAACTCAAGAAATATTTTTGGGATCTCTCTGGTCCCATACCTCAAAAATAAACGCACCAGCTTAATGCATAACAAAATTAAATAAAATAAAAATTATCAAAATAAAATAAAAATTATCAAACAGCAGCTGTCACCCATAGCAGCGCATGCAATGACGACGCAAGCGCACTGAGTACTATTACTCTTGAACACAGTTGAGAAGTGTGATGACCTTCAAATAAGGTGCACACGCCATCAAACCTAAAACAACACTCATTTTGCCAATGGGTTGAAATGAATAATAATAAAAATTTTAAAAATAAAAAATACAGATTAACTTACTATACTTGTAACATTTCTTTAATTTTTTCCAGCTCCAATTTCCAATTTTGCTAGAAGATTGTGGACTCATTTTCAGCATCCATTCCATTCGATGAATTACGTCACTTTCAGCAGATGAAGTATGCCAGTTCAAACCATTTAAACTCTCTGATTGTGATTTATGTGAGTGGTGCCAGTTCCAATCGACGAATGATGCTAGTTTCAAGGCACCTGTTCGTATACTGAATGTATCCTGAGTTTAAATTTTCCGGTATACCTTCAGTATACGTAGCAGGGAACCATGGCTTACGTCTGATTCATATCCGCTGAAGAGAAAAACATTAAAAGAATCAAATAGAATCTTTTGTGGAATTAATAAGATCAAGGTATTGTAGTTACAGTTTATACGTAAAATAGCATCCTGTAGCAAATAAATTTTATTACCGTTCATAAGTCCTTAACTAAGCTTCTAACATCTATTTCTGTCTTTTTTTTAAAACACTTTCAAGAAATTTATTAGTTATTTGGTAAATTATTAAAAGTTTTCGATTCCAATTCCAAAATTTTTTAAAAAGTGTCGATTCAAACTTTACAAAATTAACTTGAAAATTTTTATTACTTGAAGGGTCGTAAAGTATTAATTACATTTTATTGAAATAATATTAAAATGAAGTATTATATATATTCTTCAGAAATAATATTGAGATGAAATACGAAAAAATTTTGTTGAACTTTTATAAAAATTGATATTTTTGTTAATTTTAATTATAATAACCAGATTTATTTTCTTCATAACCAACTGATGATTATCTGGATGTGAACTCTCTTGAAACTTATTAATTTAGTTAGTTACTAATTTCTGAGTTCAGTTTTAATAATAAATATGCTTAATGTTTAAGGTGTTCCAGGATTTCAGGCGAAATATACCTTTCTAAAACTTTTTTTTAAAGTTCTTCACAAATTATAATAACTGAATTTATTTTCTGGATGACACAATAGTAATTTTCAGGAGTTATATTCTCCTAAAAATTATTTGTGATATAATGAATTACAATGTTGCTAAATCTAAATTACTTAGTTGATACCTTTACGGGAGAAAGGAAATTTTGAATTAATTACTTTAAATTATACAAATTTTCCAAAAACTATATCTTCTAAAATATATATTGTCATGATGCAGTGACATTTACCTATTTTCACACTGGTGCTCAAATTTGAGAGATTTTTCATAATTCTTTTATAATTTCCGAATTAGTTAAATGCAGCTTGGCTTGAACATAGGTTGATATAATACAAACAAAATAACTATCCGACAGTTATAATGATACACTGGAATGCTCCTACATAACAACCGTCAGAAACGAGAAGTATCAAAAAGGGGTTATAAAATTGAACAAAAAATAGGTTAATAAATGGTAAAAATTAAGTCTCCTAGTTAATTTCTGATAGCATATAGGCCACGTTGAAAATTTATGCGGGAAATAGGACAATTTAGTTATTTATTCGGCAATTCATCCCACTCATTTACTTTCAATGTTTTCAGGTTCTGGAAGAATGGTTGTCCGAAAGGTTCATCCATACTTTATAAGATCTAGGTCTACATTGTTAAAAATTTCACGGAAAAAATGCTTTAATAACAATTTGTCGAATTTTTATTTTACTATATCCAACCAAAACATTAAAACTACCATAAGCAAAGATGGTATTCAAACTGTTGACAGGAAGAAAAATCCTTTTTTTTATCACTATTTTCAAAATGCGGTTAAAAAACCAGATAATCTCCTAATATGGTTAAAAAAAACAGAATTATAATTACACGAACTATGCCCACAGCCGATGCGAGTCGATTGCACATTCTTCGAAAACTGGAAGCTAAGCTAATTCTAATTTTTATTTTTCTAACACAACATACCTGACACAACGTCAAATAATCTTATAGTAATAAATGTGCGATGATCAGCTTATGAAGTCACTTAATTTCCTGCAACCATTAAAGTAAACTTTTGGTTATTTGTTCCCTTAAAAGGCGAACACACAAAGTTCAAAGATATTCCGAATTATCACCATGCAGTGTCTCTTTAAAAGCCATCCAAGGATGTAAAGTGTACAATCATCTAACATCATGCTTGTTTAAACAATCAGTCCTTCTTTGCCACAAGGGACGATTTCTCGGACATTGGATTTTACGCTGTGGATTATTGGCTCTCTTTATGTGATATACACGTGCTACCTACTCTCGAACAACTGAGAAATCGATCATTATTGCAGCACTGTTTCGATGGTTTGAGCATGCTTCATGTTGGATGTCAAATGCTCCTCCATGCCTTTGAAAGCACTGCTGCGACCAATAGAGATGCGATTTCAGAACCATGCATTCGCCTATACCCCAGTTTTATTTTTGCATTTTTGAAGGTTTCTTTGCGAAGAAAAATAAAAAAACAAAAACAACCTGCAATATAAGTGCCTCATACTGGAGGCAAAGTCAAAATTTCAAACTATGTACATGACCTTGCTATAAAGAATTATCAGGTTTTTAGAAGACACAAATTAATTAACTATCACTGAATCACTGAAACGTTTCTTGAAAATCGCAAATTTTGCCCAACTTTTCTACCTAGATGAAAAATATCGAATCTGATGAATAATTTCAAATTTTCAAGACCTAGATAATGCAGCATTTATTAATTGATAAATTAACTTTTTAAATACTTACAAAAAATGTAACTTTTTTATATTGACGTTTTGTGCCATTTTCAGAATTAGCATGGAGGGTGCAGGCTAAATACAGACAAAACTTGATCTAAGTGTCATGAATTACTGTCGCAAACTCGTAATAGTTATGAAGATTAAAATTAGCGTTGATATGTGCGACGATAGAGCCATAAAAAAAATGGGTGGCAACTTAGAGACCATTTTGTCGTCAGCTTTCTCGAATGAGAAGATTGTCATCGTGTAGACTGAACAGCCAGATCTACAGGCTTAATCTTTATTATATCTCGAACTCTTCGTGAAAGGGGTACTGGGATGCTTGCAACGTCCCTCTGGCAATTATTCAGGGTATGAAGGCATAGGTCCTAACAAAAGAGGGACCTAATTACAATATAAAATATCTAAACCATAGCTACTTGCGCAAAAAATACACTGTGAAGCCTGTATTCCAATGAAAGTTAAGTAGGAAGCGATCAATCACACATCTTAATAAACTATATTCTCTCCTTAATAACCATTAACATTTATTTGCAACCTATTTCACTGTTGTAACTTGTGTCCGGATTGTGCACTATACTTGATTTAACATATAGATACTTCAGCACTTGCCAACACGTAACATACTTCTGAATGCGCACTGTAAAAAATTTCGGATCAAATTATATTAAGAAGTACTAGAGTGCACTTTGAGTGCAGTATCCGTAAAATCCATTTTACCGTAAAATTTTATACCGAAAAATTACAGTATATCAGATTTTATTTCACTCTGAAAATGTAAAATTTCTGCTAATTATTTACATTTGCAATTTAACTGCAATTTAACTTAATTTAAATTTGAAATTTGATTTATGAAAATATCATTGTTATTGTTATTATTTTGAATTCTATTTTATACTGTGAAATTGAAAGCAGAAATTAAGATAGAGGCACGAATTTACGTGGGAGGTAAAAACATTAAACTTGAACGAGCTGTTAATTTTAAAATATAGGCCATAAAATTTAATGGTACTTAAAAAAATGTAATAAATTTTTGTCTTCTATAGACAATGACTCTTTCGACTCGACTAAGTGTGATTTATAACCAAATGCGAATCAGTCATTAAGAGGTAGTTTGTTGCCTAATTTAGAACACTAATTAGCACTCTAAAGTTACAAAGTAGAATAATGCTATTTGGAAAGAAAGTGGGGACGAAACAATACAGAGAATAAAATATGAGTACATTTAAGAAGGCGTTAAAAAAAATTTCATCCTTACAGAACAATGCCTCCAATAGTAGAAGTACACTGAAAAGTCTTGACCTGAATTAAAATATAGAACTTTTTAACATAGGAGCTAATGTTTACGTTTAAAAAAATGCTTATGGTCATTACGGCTAAAAAGATTATGCATTTTCAAGTAGAATAAAATGCAAGAAGGGCCAAGTCATTGGTATGTAATGATTATAGGAAAAATTATGCAAAAGGATTGATGCAATAGATGTTGGGGTCCTCAAATGTTTTAGCTGACTTCTCCACTAAGACTCAATATTTTAGAAATATAGAGATTTTGTAGCATTTTGAGCCAAAATAGAGAGATGTTGTATAGCGTTACAATAGCGTCATTAAGCATATGGGAAAATTTACCTACAAATCATAGTATCGTTAAAGGTAAGAAAATAATGTTAGCTTTGGAGTTATCCCTATGCGAAATCTCTCCATTATAATTCAAACTTGTTACAAGCTTAATGTAGTGTTAAGCTGGCACCTAATACGGTACTATTGCACTTTATAAACTTGATTTAACGATGCTATGATTTTAATTTTTAGAAAAACATTGCTAAAATTATTACATTGATAAGGCTAAAGCTAATTTGGGCAGTATTAAGGTTTAATTTACCGATTTCGTGACTTAATATTGAACCAATTTTTCTGAATATAAAGGGATAATCTCCAACCTATAAAGGTGTTATTCAGAGGTGGAGTGTCACTTTTCCCCAAATTTACGGTTTTTCACGGTTTTGGAACTATTTTCAGCATCTTCTCAGGAAGTGTTACGCTGTTATAAGTTGTAAAAAAAAATTTTCATATCATTATTTACAATTAAAACGTTCAATTTTATTAAGAACATCATTTATTGCATTTCTTTGGACTGTTACTTTGTGAAATTTATTCAAGCTGCAATTTTTAAAATTAAATAGATGGACCAGAAACCTGGCATGCTAATCCTGCTACCCCAGATCATAGTTAAGAGACCATTGTAAGTTAACGAACGCAGTGATGAGATAGATTTATTTGCAAAAGACGTGAGGTCCCACTTTTGTCTTGAGTAGATGCAACTAAAGATCATTGGTCTCGCAGGGAACTGATAGTGAACACACGGTTCCCAGTTCAACACCGAAGTCAAGCATCACTGGCTGCGGTCAGAAAGCGGGTTGGTGACCACTTTGATCAGTTTATGTAGGGACCGAGGGTGCGTGGTATCGGTCTCTAACTGCGTGGCCTCGTTAAACTGTTCTACTGTAAAGTGCTTGACATCGCGCTCAGGTTGTCGGGCTTCCAAAGCAGAGGAGACATCTCCTCTGCAAAGAATCAAAATTGTGATGGCATGTCTTCAGAACATCCTCGAGGATGTTTCCAGGATCACCACCAATAGCTAATTGTGCAGCTCTAGTGGGACATAAATAAAATACGTACCTGCCATATCTACCTAAAGATCATTGTAAGTTTTAATTATTATCAATACTGTCCATTATTTTTATAAATGATATAAATGTTCATTATTATTATGATTATTATTTTAGTTATAAATTATCCTTTCACAGCTCTCAGCTATTTCAATTCTAAGCGTCCTTTTATTATTGATGCTTCTGATAATATATATTAAAGCTATCACTCAGCCTTATATTTTTAAAAAAATGTAATTTCAACGAAACTATTGCTTAAGAGACCGCTTCTCTTATGATCGAACTCAACCATCAAAGGCGAGTTAGAAAAAGGGTTAAATTGAATATGATCTTAACCATCTCATTTAGTTTTCCTAAGAAGGTTAATGATGAATATTTACTGTACCCAGCAGTATTTTTCGAGTCTTATTTTAATATTTTAAGGGAATTTTTCAGAAAAATTACGCCAATATAATTTTACAGGAAACATATTTGAGAGTTAGTTTAGTTTGATGGTTTTGATAACCAGAAAAATTTACAGTATTTGATTTGCCTGTAAAAAATTATTAAATGTATAATTTTAATGGTTTAAAGGTTTGAGAAAATATATCATAATGCTATTGGATGATTCTCCACTGTAAAAAAAGTTGGTGCTTAGTTAGTTGCCACTATTTTTGGTAAAAGAAACAAAAAAAATTTTTTTTATTTTTTTTTATTTTTTTTATTTTTTTTTATTTTTTTAATGTGCTTGTTTTTTAAACGAAATGTTTTTGCAATGTAGCCATAAACTGATTCATTGATTCGAATGCGTATGAAAATACGAAGACAAGCAAATAAAAGTTTAATAAGTAAATAAATAACACTATAATTTTGATAAAGTAAATAAAAAATGTGACTAGATGCATTGTAAAAATCAACATCAAAAATGAAGGCAATTATGTACCTTTTTCTTTTTTCAGAGTAGATACTATATCATTAAATGATTCTAATGAAATAGTTACTGATTTATATATTTATTTTATTTTATCACTTTTCATCCAATCAACATTTTTATTTTTCCTGCCATCTAACAATATTTTAATTTTACTTTTATAAATTTCAATCTAGTTTGTATATTTGACATTATTAATTTTCTAATTTCTTTTAGTCAACTAGTTATAAATTTTTTGATATTTCTTCAGCATCATAAAGTAAGTATTTAATTTTTATTAGTTTTATACTTTTTCCTTTTCTTTCCTTAATTACTTTTCATGTTTTGCATGTACACCAACATATTTATTGGTTCTTATGTGTCTGTTTTAAGTGGTATGTGCTTTTCAATATTATTGCATTTCATCGAAAAATAATATTTTGCCTTCGATCATATTCAAAATACAAATAAAGATAATTTTAAAAGAAAAAAAAATATTTCATTAAAGCTCAAAGTTTTATTTTATGATAAAATAAGACGTGATTAAGAACTGTTATAGCCCCATTAAGCAATTAACAGGTATTAGCTGAATACCCGTTCCTCGCACAGGGTAAAAAGGAGAAAAATCAACCAGTTAATCAATATTAGTCATCACTACGCACACAATTGAATGATATATACTGACACAAATAATTAATCTGAAGCAGTTCCAATTTTTTTAATTTTTATTATTATTATTTCTTGCCCTTCGCGGTGACTTTACGTTATTAAACTAATCAAAACACGTTTTTAGTAGATGAGCTCAGCAACTATACTCATTATCATTCGACTTTGAAAATAATTTGTTGTTTGGGGTCACATCATGATTGTCAGTCAAGTAATCTTCTCTATTAATTTTATTCTTTAGTAAGTAACTTAATATTTTTTAATTTCAGTTACTGTTGATTTTAAACTATTTAGTTTTATCCAAACAAGTTCCCATAGCGTAATTATAAACAAAATTAACAAGTGGTAACGGAATGCTAATTCAGTGAGATAGCCATCATATGCCATCTACGTTGATCCTTAAGCTTATCTGATAAAATGAATGAAAAACCAATCAGATTTTAAAGATCGACCCCCGCTTTTAATCAAACAGAGCTTTAAGCTAACAAACACTTCTGATGTTATCTTTTAAGTATTTGAAAAAGCCGAATATGGTCGACAGGGTAATTTTAAACAATGCCTAATATTAGGTCTAGATAATGCACTCGTAATGCCTAATGTTAAGCCTATTATAATTTTTCTTCAAACGTTCCTCCTGTGCAAGCTTTCGCTTTCTTTTCTTTTAATTTTTTTATTTTTTTTTATTTTTATTTTAAATGGGGGCAATAATTCTTTAATACCAACAGTTTCTCTAGTACCAAATTTCAAGATTCAAGAGCTAACGGTCCTGAAGTTATTAGAGAGATAGACAGACTTTTTAATATCATAAATTTCCATTAAAACTTTTTGTTTCAAATTTAAAACAAATCAATTATTAACATTTCCTTCATTATATTTATTATTTATTTGCTTCTCTTACTTTTACATCAAAACAAATAATATTTCAAGAATATAAACATACCTAGTTCCTTAATATTATAAGCAGGAGTGAAAAAAAAACACAAGTTTTTATAAATAATTCTATTTTATGACGAATACATATATATATTTTCCTTCATTTAGGCCTTCATAGTTCTCAACCGTCATAGCCATATAATATACTGTTGGTTAACTATTAGAAAATGGGGTCCTCATTTTTTTTTCCAGTCTAGTACAATATAATTCTTTAAAAGTGGGTCAAAGTTGTAACTAATGATTGAAATTTTATTTGATCAGTAAGATGGATAAATAACATAAAGCCATATGAATGACAAATTTAATCAAATATTGCTTACTTTAAAGACATTTATTGGCTTCCACTACTAGAGATATTTAATTAACTTATTTTATCTGTTTATTTAAGTATATTTACCAATAAAATGATGAAACAAAACACAGAAGGGTCTTGATGCACAAAAGTTGTTCATACTTTGATAAAATTTTTAAATTTATTAATATCAAAAAGTTATTTCTTGAAAAAATATTATTTTTGAACATAGTAACAATTGATAAAATCTCGATTATTCGATTGATGTCGATTTGAGATCAATTTTAAATACGAATAAATCTACAAAATCTACAAACGAATAAATCTACAAAATTTTTGTTTTAAATTAAATTAAGCTAATTTGACATTGGGTGAATATTTCAATATTAATTTTAAGTTTTCTTCCATATTTTACTGATATTTTAACTAAAATGATATCCTTTTTATATGCACAATTAATGCATCATTTATTACAAAATAATTCATTCTTAAAAAGATTTAAAGAAAGTTAATATATGGCAAATTAAATATTTTCTCTCTGGCTTCTTTTGTAGGAATAAAAATTTCCAATATTTTATCTCTGAAATATGAAGAAATATTTTGCTAATGAATTGATATTTATGCATATTTATTTATATTTTACCGTCATGAAAGGAATCATTATTTTTAAATTCAGTAAATTTCCATAAATAATAGCAAAGATATATTTACACTAGTATGTGCTGAATTGTTCACGTCGATATAATTAATACTTTTANGCATATTTATTTATATTTTACCGTCATGAAAGGAATCATTATTTTTAAATTCAGTAAATTTCCATAAATAATAGCAAAGATATATTTACACGAGTATGTGCTAAATTGTTCACGTCGATATAATTAATACTTTTAATAAAATAATTACCTATAATAATGCGTCCAATCATCATTATGACATTTAAGAATATTAACTATTCGTAACTCAATAAATTTACACAGTAATGTGCTATTATGATTTTTTCAGTAATAAATATAACTTACAAAATATTTAATAAAAAGCGTAGGTATCGAATAACGTGGATTACAAATTCAATGAATATTTACTTTCAGTAGCTTATATATTGAAACAATGATGTTCCTGATTGGTTAATTTGAATGATAAATATTCTAAATAAAACATTTACTGATGAACAAATGTATATAAAATTATTTTAAAATTCTATAATTATTAACCAATAGTAATTAATATATATTTACATATTGCTGTGATAATAAGCGTATTCCAATGATGAAAACATTTTAAAAATAACTTACTGTTTAGTAAATGCGTAGAATCCTTATTTCATAATTCAGCATTTATTAACTAATAGTAATTGAAGTTAAGTTATATTAACACAATGATGTGTTTATATGTTTATTTTAAACATAAATTTCATTTCGGAAACGTTAACTGATAAGTAAATGTGAAGAATTATTATTTTAGAATTCAATAATAATTTGCTTATAGTAATTATTAAGTTATATTTTTCCAATGCTGTGTCATTATATTTATTTCAAATATATATTAACATTTTTCATACAAGCAGGTTTGTAGAATCATCATTTCAAAACAATATAATTATTAACTAATAGGAAATCAGGCTAATTTTCTCAGTGGTGTTTTTATTCACCACTAATTGGTGTTTTTATTCACCACTTAATTCATTGCTAAATAATTTTTCTTTGAAAATATTTAATGATGCACAAATCTACTAAATGAATATCCTCAATTTCAATGGACATTTTAATTGTTAGTAAGTATAATATATTTACACAATGATCTTTTGATAGGTTTATTTAAAAAAATAAATGTGTATAACGTTTCCTTATAATATATATACATATATATGTATAATCCCTTTTTTCTAGTTCTATGATTATTAGCTAATTGACTATTATAAATTAAAATACATTTGCACAATATTCTTCTGAGAGGTTTGTTATAAAATATTTATTGATAAACAAGTATGCTGAATTTTGAAATAATTATTTATTCCATCGGTCAGCAATGAGTGACTTTAAATTTATTGCCAAAATAAATTAAAAGTGTAAAATTTAGCTAGATTTTTTTTATGACTGAAAAAAGTATTTTCAAATTATTTATTTATATTACTATATTATATGTTTTCTTCATTGATTATATTTATTTATATATTCATAATTATATATTTTCATTCCTGATTTTTATTGCATACAAGTTGTACATTACAAACTTATTGACATATAATTAGTAATAACGAATTTCGACAGATTAACAAATGGCATTTTTAGTATGTTTGTTATGCTGGATATTTATGCTATTTAAATGTTTTTTTAAAAAATCAGGTAAATGCAATTTTTGAAATCAGCTAATGAATCGTTCATTGCACTAAATAATGAAATCATCTGAAGTATCTAAAATTTAATCACGCTAAACGCTAAAGCACTTAGCACAGTCGTAACTTTTTTTTATTTAGATTAAATTTATTAAACAATTCAGAATAATGCCTCCAAATGACAAATTTTTGTTTTACAAATTTGCTGTCTAAAGGCAATTGAAAAAAAAATCGTTCATTATTTAATCGCATTGTCCAATGTGTGCAAATTTGTGCAGTGAACGGTTCAGATGTCAACATATAAACATATTTCTTTATTGGGTTCTTAAATGAACAGAAACTTAATTTAGTAATTTATTTTTCCCATGTGAATTTACATATCTTAAAAAGACAAAATTGTCGGTGATTTAGATGAAAGAAATGAAGGAAGTACGAAAATAAAAGAAAGAAATTGGTCACGAAATTGAGCCATTCAGCAGAGAGAATTTAACTCAATCACAGCTCACGCACTTAGTTGGTTCACGTAAGACCGCCTCACACACTTATCGCGTGTATTAATGCGCCACACCGGCCGGTAAAAGCAAACAAAACTTTGAAAGAACTTTTTTCTCTCGACAATTACTAAAAAAATCGTTAAATAAGATAATGAAAAATTCTTACCTTGAGTGAATATTTGTTGTTTCTCATTATCTGATTTCAAATGATGTTATGTTTGATTCAAAAAGATAAGTTTCGTGATAGCGCGAGATATAAGGTATTCGTAACCATGGTTTAGAACACCGAGTCAACAACAATATGGCGGATGGGTTGTTTGAGAGTGATAAGTGACGCAAAGCATTTTGGGAAGGTTGGAGCTCGTTGGTTGGCGATTATGCCTTTTGTAAAGACTGGAGCAAATCGATACGCGCCAATTGTGAAAAGTTGAATATTGATGAGGGGTCTTCGACTCTGGTTGCTTTTTGACCTTGAAGGCTTGGGAGAAAAAACTTCTGGAATGGTCATTTTTGCCAGAATAGGTTCTTTTAAGACGTCCCCTTTTGCAGCAAGGGGTGTGACTTAAAATAAGAAAGGAAAAAGGAAAAAAATAATAATAAACGTTTAAAAAATAAATAAATATAAATAAAATAAAGCGAAATCTGAATTTATTTCACTAAAGATTAAATTATTTTTTTAAATAGATTTAATTATTTTTTAAATAAATAAATTTCATCATAATTTAAAAATATTGCATTGCATAATTTATAAATATTCTAAAATTTACTCTGTAAAGAAACTGCATTTTTTTAAACTGTTAATAGCCTTTGATGGATTTTACGTATGTTATTGAATTAGATTTAATTCTAAAGTATCTTATTCCTGAATTTTTTTAAAATTATGTCACGTATGGTTTTAAAGTATTTAAAAAATTGGCACCTTATTGCAAAGTACAGTAGAACATAATAATTTTCATAAACTTTCACGATAATTATCATAAAATGCATGACAGACATGGTTTTGGAGTATAAAAATAATCTGTGCTTTTTTAAATGTTCGTAAAAAGTATAATGCTATAAAAAAATTTAGAAAAGTTTTATTGAAAAATAAAATTGGAGTTCAATATTTTTTTTAGAAAATAAGTCAAAGCAGAACGCATGAGAATTTCAATCTGTTTTAAATAACTCAATTTTTTTAAAAAAATATTCTTAGTTTTAGACAGTTTATAAAATTAACTTAATATTCATTTTATGCTTTCTATACATCATCCATAAGAGGAAGAAAGTACAAAAAAAAAAAAAAAAACTTTCAAATAAACATTTTTTAGACATAATGTATTTAAAATTTTTACTTTTTTTATTTATTAAAATTTTTACTTTTTATACTTTTGCAAAACTTTCAGAACACTATTTTAAATGCATCCGTACTTCTTAGTACTACTACCTATTTCTTAACCAGCATACTTTTAAAAATTTCATTATTTTTAATTTTTTTTTTCTAAAAATAATAAAAATTCAAAAGGCAAAATTATCAACTTATCATTTTAAATTTTTCAGATCTATTTACCTTTAAAAATTTCCATTTTACAATTGCAAAATTATTTTTGCAAAAGTGAAATTTTTGAAAGTAAATAATTAATGCGTAGATTATGTTCCGACAATCACTTAAAAATAAAAAATAAAGAAATAATCCGTACAAGACGCAGAACTGTTTCAAATTCTTTGACTTGGAGAAAATTTAAACAATCTGTTACAGTATCTAAGCAATCTAAAAATATTAACACTCTGTTTATAAAATTTTTGGATAAGAAGATATAAAAATTCAAATTGTAAGATATAGCATTAACGATTAAATTAAGCACTTTTTGTACTATATCTTTAAAAACGTTTTACTGTGTTAATATAAAATTTATTTTGAAAATTTAAGACATTTCATACGAATATAAGTTTGGGGAAAAATAAAATAAATAACTGGTCAAAAAGTATTTCTTACTTATTGTCTTACTTAACAGTCTCATAAATGGACAGATTAATTTTTCCTCTAATGGATGTAATAACAATAATTAGTTTTGTCTACTTATAAAATTTGAGATAATAAATTAAATCTTATAATTTGAATTATATTATTTAAAGAAGAAAAAAAAACGCATGTATTTTGTAACATGACTAATTGTTCAACAAATATCAAACATGATGGTTTTACTATAAAAATAGCAATATTTATGTAGACTATTGCAATTGTTTAATGAAAAAAAAACTTAAACAATAATGTTCAATCACTTTTAAAGAAAATTCAATTAAATTGTTAAACGCAGCAAATCAATTTTTAAGTTAAAAAAAAGCTTACAAATAATTTCTCTCCTGCAATTTAAATAAACATAAATTTCAGGATTATATATATATATA
>NC_092211.1:15633703-15654223 GCF_043381705.1 Parasteatoda tepidariorum
TATATATATATTCTTTTTTTTCAAGCTTTTAATTGCGAAGTTATGAATTAACCTTCAAATTTAACCAGCAAAATTTCAATTTAAATTAACTGTTGCTATCGATGCATCGTATAACTCAGAATTAATTATGGATGCATCGTATTTTGCTAACAAAAATAACGTCCTCTGAAAATACTGAAATCCAACTAAATGATATATTTTCGGAAAAGTCTTCTTAATATGATTTTTAAGCATTCACATTAGTCAAACATTCCAAACATTCATTTCTTATAAGTTGACTTTTTTTTGCCTAGTCTTAATAACATTTCCGAAACGATAGCCGACATTTCGAAAACTCACCAAAGGCAAAAAAAATTTGTAAGATGCAATTTTTCGTTTTTATACTATTTTATATATTTATTAATATTGTTTTTTAATACGAACATTATAAAATTTTTAGTCTTATCTTAATTAACTTTTTTAAAATGTTTAACAATATTTTGAAAGTTTCCATATAATGTAAATATTTTAGTGTATGTAAAAATGCATAAATTTTAGTTCTTATCTGATCTTAATCTATCTTAAATAATATCTTAAATGCCCCCAAGTAATATCTTTTTTAATGTAATATTTTTCATCCCAAAAGAATTTTAAAAAAGGTTAAATATATTTTGGAAAATTTCACAAGGTAAGCAAATGTTTTTACGTAATTTTAATCTTTTATTGCTTATTTAATATTTGCCGCATTGAATAATGCCGTGATAATATTTTAAGCTTTGAAATATAATATTAAGCCTAATTACAGCGAAATTTTTAAAGAGATCATTAATATTTTGAAAATTTCACAGAGATTAGCAAAATATTTAATTATTTTTTTATTTCTCACATACATTTAGTATTAAATATTTGCTTGAATAGCATCATGATAGCAATTAATGAAAGATAAATTTTAAAGAGCTGGCAGATATTTTTAAAATTTTACAGAGATAGGCAAAACATTTATTGCAGTTTTTAATTTTTATCTTGAATTGAAAAAAAAATGTTTTTAGCGTTATTAGTGTTAAAATACCAGGTTAACAATATAGTCTCTAAAATATAATATCTGACGTGATTCCAACGAAATTTCTAAAATATTGATCAATATTTTGGAGCTTCAGCTGAGATGAGGAAAATAATTAAACTCAATTTTTCATTCATTTCATACGTTATTGTATATTAAATGTTTTTATTTTTAAATAATGTTATGCTAACAATATGAGCTTTAAAATATAATATTTAAACTATTTATATTTCCATAAATAGTGAAGCTTATTAGGGACAGGCTAAATGTACACAAAATTTCATATTTCAAATGTATATTTTATTTTAAATGTTATGTATTCTTTATTAATACCATGATAACAATTAAAGCTTTTAAATATTATATTTAACCTAATTCAAGTGAACTTCTAAGTGTTTGATCCATAGTTTCAAATCAGTTTTTCACTTATATCATAACTTTGTATATTAAATGTTTGTGTTCTTAAATAACGTCACATTAACATTTCAAGCTTTGAAAAATAACAATTAGCCTATTTTCAACCTAAACATGATTTCATTAAAAAAAATAAATTATGATAGTCAAATTAATTTTTTTTTATTTCTAACATATTTTTATGCATGAAATGTTAAATTATATTTTTAGACATTATTCTCATATAATGTCATGACCACAGCTTGAAATTTATAATATGATGTTCTGTCTAATCTCAAGGAAATTATCAAAACATTTTTAAACAATATTTTGCAAATTTCATTGAAAAAAGCAAAATATTTAAATTCGAAATTTCATTTATTGAATTCTTATATGCTGTCTGCATACTTAAATAATGAAACGGTGACATTTTAAAATTTAATAATCTATGATTTTTCATCGAATCAAAATTTCAAAAAAAATTCCGACAAATATTTTGTAAATTTCTTCAAAAAAAGCGAACTATTTTAATGCGAAATATCTTTTTATATCATAGATTTGCATACTAAATGGCTTCATTCTTATATAATGCCATAGCAACGTTTTAAGATAAAAATATTAAAGAGATGTTATTCTGTTTTAGGTGTAACGGTATATCGAGAAAATTGGCCTTGATAGTTGTCTGCATATCAGTGAATTTTTATGACTAATCATTAGGAAGTAATGTATGACCATCTTTTTCTTTTGACGTCAAACTTCCTTTTGTTTGTTTAAAACAGAGTGTCTTTGTCGGTACTCATTCGTATATTTTAAATAGCTTGATAACTTCCTTATACTGACATTTGTTGCCTTCTTTTAAGGGTTTGCTTATGGCTAAAATATTTTTTAAATACTTGCAAGTCATTTAAAAGTTACGTTTGAGTCTCATAATTTCACTTCAATAAAATTTAATAAAAGGAATCTGTTTAACAAAAAGTATTGTTAAAAATGATTATGTCTTAATTCAATGTAAAATGCAAGTGAATTTTTTTGAAGCTAACGATGTTTCATTTCTAAAATACCAAATTTCCCTTTTAATATTTGAAATATGTTAATAATAATATTTAATAATTTTTAATTTTATTTTATTATTTGAAATCAAACTTATTAAATAATATAAACAAGAAAATGAGGTATTTGTATGAGGATTTTACAATTGTTTAACATTTAAACAGTTAGATATGAATGAAAACTTTTGTTTGAGTCTTAAAATTTAATTCCAATAAAAGTTTGTAAAATTAATATGCTTATCAAAAAATATCTTTTAGAATAATTCTTCTTATTTTATATTAAATGCAAGTAAATTATTTTGAAGCTGATACTCTTATTTTATTTCTAAAATAACATAATTATTAGCTTTTAATATTTTATGCATTTATAGAAGCTTTAAACAAAATAATTAAATATTATTATTGGTAAAAAATGAGAGGCTTGGCTTTTGAATTTTGTATACCATTTAAAGAGTTATATATCATTCAAAAACTTGTTTGAGTGTCAGCATTTTGCTTTAATAAAAGAAATTTCTAAAATGGTTTTGTTAAGAAAGAAATACTTTTTAAAATCTTTATATTTCAATTCATATTAAATGCAATTCAAATAATTTAAAGTTGATACTCTTTTTCATTTCTAAACTACTTACTGATTTACTTTCAATATTTTATAGTCGTCCTAATATTTTGAATCGAAATAGTGAAAAATAATATTATTGATAAGAAAATAGCAGTTTTTATCAGGTTTTAATAATATTGTATTTTTTATTTATTGTTGGATTTAAGCAATATTAACTTAAAATATCATTGTTTTCATCATATTACTTACGTTTTAGTATCAATTCGGAAGACACAATATATTTTGTAATTTTGTTTTTTCGAATCTACAAAAATTTAGCGAAAGTATTATTTCCATATAAGATTTTATTCATTTTTTTTACCAATATCTTATTATCACTTATTATATTCTTACTAATACTTATTTCAAATCCTAAGTTTTTGTGAATCACTTTTGATTTACTATTTAACTATTCGAAACTTTTAAACAAAACTAATTAAAACATATAACAAGAAAAAAGATTGTATATACCATTTAAAAACCTAAATATATTTAAAAGACAATTATATAATAAGCAACATCTATATCTTTGGAAATTAAAATACAATAACTTAATCAGTTTTGATAGTGTGCTTTACTTTTGATTTAATTTATAATTCTGTTAATTTTATAAAAAATACAGTAATGTATTCGAATGAGACTAGCAGACCATTTATAAGGACAAAATTTTACAATAATTAATAGCTAGTTATTTAAACTAGTTATTCGTAGAACTATTTTATATTATCTAACTTATATTTTGAGTTGCTAGATATTTTGCTTGGTAGAATAAATGTTGTAAATTTTAATATTCCCCGAAATATTATTGCTTAAGTCTTCTCAACTTGATAATATGTTTGGAAAAAATATGAGGTATAGGATCAGACTTTAGTTATCTAGCAATTAGCTAACGACTGCATTTTCCTAAGTGTTTTCAACACATTGCGAGATTTTTAATTAAATTAGCTTTATTTAAATACATTTGGATTAGTTCCTGCAACTTAACTAAATGTTATTTTATTTCTATTTTTTTTTAAAATTTTATTTAAAATATCCTTCATATATTTTTAAAAATGTATGCACCAACTGCATCAGTTTTAGACAACTTGATTTTTATCAGTGACAACTGCATAATTATTAACAGAGAACTTTTAGTGCTTTTCAATGTAAAAGCGTAGTTTTCAATGTAAGCTTGATAAAAGCAACATAAAGACAAATATTATTATAAGAATTCATACTATGTAGTTCATGCATGAACACGAAAATACTGTGTCATAACATGAAAAAAGCATTAAATAAATTAACTTATGCATCCTTTTAAATTTTTGCATTATTTTTTTTCTACATTTAATAGGTATGCAAAAAGAGTTCATTAACGCATTTTTTTTATATTCTGAATAAAAATAATCATACATTAACTTTTAGCCTTTTCTGCTCCTATCACTCAAACATTCCTTATAATTAAAACAGTACGTTTCTTGAAAATAATTTTCTTTTTTTTAATTATCATTATTCCTCGAATCAAACTCTAAACAAAATGTCTGAAATATATGTATATTTTTTAAACTCAATGTAGATTTCTCGTATAAATTTAAGGTATATTGTTCTTTTCTTCATTCTCTTCTTTTTTTTAAAGAAAAGAAAGTAAAGGGGAAAAAAATATTAACGAGAAAAAAGCCTTTACTTAAAATATTTGGGCATGAGAAATGAAACTAAAATTAATCTTGTGTTCGAATTAAAAAAAAAACAATTTTTTTTATTATTCGAAATAAAAAAGCGAAGCAAAAGCGTCAGCTCTCTTTTAATCAATTATAATATTAAGTAAGTGAATTAGTCAGTGATAGAGATGGGAAAATTTAATTCAACGACAAGACAAGAACAGACAAATAATTAAAAAAGTCCTCATGTTCTATGCCAAGTGAATAGAGAAGTAACTTTTAAAAAAAAAAAATTCAAAAAAAAATTTTTTTTTTAATTTTTTTGTTACAATGCTTGAAATTTATATACGTCCCTTTCTTTTTCGTTTTAAAAAGATTTGTTCAATTTTTTAAATTTTTTTTTTAAAATTTAAATTCTAATTTAAAAGATCTATGATTTCTAAATTTAATTGATAAACATGTAAAAATACAAAGAAAATTTTATAGGATTCACCTCCTTTTTTAAAATTTATGTAGTGATTGTATCAATTTATTTTAACTTTGATAAAGATGGACATAAGAATCACGCCAAATCTGGAGTTTCTATAAAAATAAATATTTTACATTGCAATCATAATAAATTTAATTCTTTTGAGAGATTTTCGAAAAAATATAACAGAATTCGTATACATTAAAAATTTCTGTAGTAAGTATGTTAAAAGTCATAATTGTAGAAATTATTTCAATTATTATTATTTTTTTGGATATAAAATAAGTTTATTTAGGTCTTCGTAAACCAGATAATAACAGTAGTAGTCAAGGGAAATTTTTAAAAAAGTGTAAAATGATTCAAATAAAAAAATTGCAAAGTAAAATATAAGTAAAAAAGTACAACTGAATAGGCTTAATTATAATTATCTTTAAAAATCTTTTTTTCTGTATTTTTTTAAAAATTTTAGATGTCAAATTTTTAACATTTAATTTCTATTTTTTAGATGGTTAAAAAATAAAAATGTTCAAATATTATTTGTGTGCTTTAATTTCGATCTTATAAAAATTTTAGACAGAAAAAAAAACAGTTGAAATTTGAATCTTAATTTTTATAATAGTATTTTGAAATTTAAACAGTCTAATTTTGTAATATTTCATTCGCAATTTTGAAAATGAAACAGCTCAATTTCTTAAATTATTTCATAAACGATCGTTTTTTTATTTCACTACTTTTTTTCCTTTTGAGTTCTATAATACATATTTCTAATCGTAATGTATTTTGAGACTAAAACAGTATAATTTTTTCTTTTATTTTGAAACAATTTCGTAATAGAACGAACATGTAATTTTTTTAAAAAATTGTGATTTAAATTTTTAGTACGTATTGCCTATTTTTTAATTTATTTTATTTCTTTCATACGAGTAAATTCTTATTTTTATCAAATTTTGAAACTGACAATGTCTAATTTTTTTTTATAGTTTTGCTCTTATTTTCTAAAACACTCCAAGAGCTCAGCATTTTTATGTTTGATTTGCATTATTATTTTTTTTTAAGAATTGAACAGTCAATTTTCTATACTTAAATTTAAGCTTTTGTTGCATTTAGAATAAAAATGAAATAAAATTTTTAAGTTTTAAATTCTTAATTTTTTTTTTTCCAATTTGAAACATCAATAAAATATTTCAAAAAATGTATTTCATTAAAGCACAAAGAATATATACTACTTCTCTTTCTAAGAAAATGACATTTTCTTTTCTAATCTTGGAGTACTAGCAGATTGATCATTACATCCTGAAAGTAAAAGAAAAAGAAATTAATTATCTAGTCATTGATTAATTTTAACTACTCAATTCTTCGTANTCTACAAAAATTTAGCGAAAGTATTATTTCCATATAAGATTTTATTCATTTTTTTTACCAATATCTTATTATCACTTATTATATTCTTACTAATACTTATTTCAAATCCTAAGTTTTTGTGAATCACTTTTGATTTACTATTTAACTATTCGAAACTTTTAAACAAAACTAATTAAAACATATAACAAGAAAAAAGATTGTATATACCATTTAAAAACCTAAATATATTTAAAAGACAATTATATAATAAGCAACATCTATATCTTTGGAAATTAAAATACAATAACTTAATCAGTTTTGATAGTGTGCTTTACTTTTGATTTAATTTATAATTCTGTTAATTTTATAAAAAATACAGTAATGTATTCGAATGAGACTAGCAGACCATTTATAAGGACAAAATTTTACAATAATTAATAGCTAGTTATTTAAACTAGTTATTCGTAGAACTATTTTATATTATCTAACTTATATTTTGAGTTGCTAGATATTTTGCTTGGTAGAATAAATGTTGTAAATTTTAATATTCCCCGAAATATTATTGCTTAAGTCTTCTCAACTTGATAATATGTTTGGAAAAAATATGAGGTATAGGATCAGACTTTAGTTATCTAGCAATTAGCTAACGACTGCATTTTCCTAAGTGTTTTCAACACATTGCGAGATTTTTAATTAAATTAGCTTTATTTAAATACATTTGGATTAGTTCCTGCAACTTAACTAAATGTTATTTTATTTCTATTTTTTTTTAAAATTTTATTTAAAATATCCTTCATATATTTTTAAAAATGTATGCACCAACTGCATCAGTTTTAGACAACTTGATTTTTATCAGTGACAACTGCATAATTATTAACAGAGAACTTTTAGTGCTTTTCAATGTAAAAGCGTAGTTTTCAATGTAAGCTTGATAAAAGCAACATAAAGACAAATATTATTATAAGAATTCATACTATGTAGTTCATGCATGAACACGAAAATACTGTGTCATAACATGAAAAAAGCATTAAATAAATTAACTTATGCATCCTTTTAAATTTTTGCATTATTTTTTTTCTACATTTAATAGGTATGCAAAAAGAGTTCATTAACGCATTTTTTTTATATTCTGAATAAAAATAATCATACATTAACTTTTAGCCTTTTCTGCTCCTATCACTTAAACATTCCTTATCATTGTTCCTCGAATAAAACTCTAAACAAAATGTCTGAAATATATGTATATTTTTTAAACTCAATGTAGTTTTCTCTTATAAATTTAAGATATATTGTTTTTTTCTTAATTCTATTTTTTTTTTTAAAAAAGAAGTGAAAGTAAAGGGGAAAAAATATTAACGAGAAAAAAGCCTTTACTTAAAATATTTGGGAATGAGAAATGAAACTAAAGTTGATCTTGAGTTCGAATTAAAATTGAAATTTTTTTTTATTATTTGAAATGAAATTATTATAAAATGTTTTTTTCACAATATGGTATGCAAATCATATGATATTAAGATTGATGAGCAAAAACTCAGTTCTCATTTAAATTAATTATAATATTAAGTAAGTGAATTAGTCAGTGATAGAGGTGGGAAAAGTTAATGCAACGATATGAGATAGACAGACAAATAATTAAAAAATTTCTTATGTTTTATGCTAAGTAAATAGAGAAGTAACTTTTTAAAAAAGTACTTTAATTTTTTAAAAAACATTTTTTTTTTAAATTCTTTTTGTTACAATGCTTGAAGTTTATATACGTCCCTTTCTTTTTCGTTTTAAAAAAATTTGCTAAATTTTTTAAAAAATTTTTTTAAAATTTAAATTCTAATTTAAAAGACTTATGCATTTTAAATTTATTTGATAAACATGTAAGAAAACAATGAAAATTTTATAGCATTCCCGTTCTTTTTTAAAATCTGTGTAGTGATTGTATCAACTTATTTTAACTTTGATAAAGATGGACATAAAAATCAAGCCAAATCTTGAGTTTCTGTAAAAATAAATATTTTACATTGCAATCATAAATTTAATTCTTTTGAGAGATCTTCGAAAAAATATAACAGAATTCGTATACATTAAAAATTTGTGAAGTCATAATTGTAGAAATTATTTCAATTATTATTATTATTATTTTTTTTATTTTTTTGGATATAAAATAAGTTTATTTAAGTCTTCGTAAACCAGATAATAACAGTAACAGTCAAGGGAAATTTTTAAAAAAATGTAAATTGAGTCAAATAAAAAAAAAATTGCGAAGTAAAATATAAGTAAAAAAGTACAGCTGAATAGGCTTAATTATAATTATTTTTAAAAATCTCTTTTTCTGTATTTTTTTTAAATTTTAGATGTCAAATTTCTCAACATTTAATTTCTATTTTGAGATAGTTAAAAAATGAAAATATACAAATATTATTTGTGTGATTTAACTTCGATCTTATTAAAGTTTGGGACAGAAAAAAAAAACAGTTGAAATTTAAATCTTAATTTTTATTACATTTTGAAACTTAAGCAGTCTAATTTTGTAAGTATTTCATCCGCAATTTAGAAAATGAAACAGCTCAATTTCTTAAATTATTTCATAAGCGATCGTCACTTTATTTCACTACTTTTCTTTCCTTTTGAGTTCTATAATACATATTTCTAATCTTAATGTATTTTGAGACTAAGCAGTATAATTTTTTTCTTTTATTTTAGAGCAATTTCGTAAGAGAACGAACATGTAATTTTTTTTTAAAATTGTAATTTGAATTTTTAGTACTTATTGCCTATTTTTTAATGCATTTTATTTCTTTTATGCGAGTAAATTCTTATTTTTATCAAATTTTGAAACTGACAATGCTAATTTTTTTTATAATTTTGCTCTTATTTTCTAAAATATTCCAAGATTTAAATGGCTCAGCATTTTTATGTTTGATTTGCATTATTATTATTTTTTTTAAAATTTGAACAGTCAATTTTTTATACTTAAATTTAAGCTTTTATTGCATTTAGAATAAAAATAAATTGAAATTTTCAAGTATTAAATTCTTAATTTTTTTTCCAATTTGAAACATCAATCTAATGTTTGAAAAAAATTATTTCTTTAAGACACAAAGAATGTATACTACTTCTTTTTCCGAGAAAATGACACTTTCTTTTCTAATCTTTGAGTACCAGCAGATAGATCCTGAAAGTAAAAGAAAAAAAATAATTATTATCTAGTCATTGATTAATTTTAACTACTCAATTCTTCGTAAATTACGAAATCTTTTGTCCATATTTCAGATATTTTTATTCCAGAAATAAAATCTTGATACCTACTCACTACGAATATCAATACCTAATTATTCTTATTCATATGTAGGTCGATACATGGCGTTCTGAGCTACCTGCTGAGATTCTGGATTTTGTAAGAATACACTCCCATCTGTGATGCTGAGCTCTCAACCAGAACGTTCGAGATTGAAACATGTCGTGCATTCTGATTCCTATAAAAGCTTTTATCATTATGAGAGATAAAATTGATAACCCTGACGTCTTCCGATTGAATCGAGATATGTATTGAAGGGTTTTATGATTCATTTGATCATATTTCAGGATTAATGATTAGCGTTTATTGGATTAAAACACAGTCCGATAACTTGGTCGATAGTGTTGCGACACGTTCACTTAGCGCTTGACGAACTTCATGTAGCTGTGTACAAAACGACTATGAAAATAATTAGAAAAAAATGCAATATCTAAGGTGTAATAATTAATTTATATAACATTTAAGAAATTTTGAAAAAATATTATAAATTATATAAAATTTCATTATTTCAGTATCACGTGATCTACATAAACTTGACAAGCTGTGCTATAATCTAAAACCAACAACTAAGACTAAAAATGTTTGATAAAAAAAAAGTCAATTTTTTTTTTTTTTTGTGAAAAAAGAGAACGCGTAAGGGAGGATTTTATCGTATTAAAAATCAATCCGATAATTAGGTACGTATTTAGTGGGTAAAAGCATTGTAGTAACGTGTTCATTTGACAATTGGGAAATTCGTGTACAGATTTGCCAAAAAATAATTCGATAATAAAAAGAGTTTTGGGAACTGACAAATCTTTGATAGCAATTGAAAAATTAAAAAAATGATTAATTATTATATAAAAATACATTATTACAGTAACACACAATGTGTAGAAACTGAAATAAATTTTCTATAAGCCAAGTCGAACATCAAAGAAAAACTTGATAAAAAAAGGAGAATGATCATTTGCACACCACATAGGAACATTTAATCAAGGGTTTTATGATCATTAGGTCATGATTCAGGGGTAATGGTTACATTTTATCAAATTAAAACACGGTCTGATAATTCGGTGCGTATTTGGAGGGTACGTATTGCCATTGGAGGGTACCGCATGATCAGTTGGTACTTGGAAAATTCGTGTATAAATTTGCTGTAAAAATAATTTGATAATAAAAAGAGTAAGCTTTGAATAATAGAAAGAGTAAGTTTTCTGACAAAATTATTACGTCATTTAAGAAATAAATTCATTATAAATTGAATGTAAATTAAAGTGACGCGATATCCAAAATTAGCGCTGTTGTGAAAGCGTAAACAGTATTCGCATAATAAAGATAGGTCAAAAAAATAAAAAATAACTTAAAAAAGGAGGACTGATAAACTAAGATTGAGTGTAAAAGTAAAGTGTAAAAGATCATTGGAAAAGCTTGGGATTAAAAGATCTGTGTTTGGTTTATGTAAAAGAATCCCCATAATTTTTTTTATTATTATCTAGCATGCAGGTTAATTGTCACTTTAGATATGAAAATTCTCAGAATAAATATAAATTTTAAAAATTATCAGATAAGTTTTACAATGTTTTTTTTTATCATTGCATTTATCAGGGGAAATAATTAGCTTCAATATGCTGCGTAACAGTTCAAATGTAAAAAAAAAGTTTTGAAGAGTTTATGCTATCAGTGAGCTTTAATCATTATAGATTAATAGTTATTGCTGATTAAAATTGCCATTTAAATTTAGAAATTACTTGAAAACTGCATTTTACACAAATTATAGTTAAATTACAGAAATTTTAAATTGTAAATTAGAATAGAAAAAAAATGGAAATACTTGTAGAAGAGTTGATAATTTTAAATGACGTTTACTTCGAACAAGCACAAAGAAAAAAATTTCTGGTAATAAAAAACTGTCATGTATTCTAATGACATTTCGGGTAAACGAAACGTAATTCTGGTAATGAAGTCCAAAATACAAGATATTTTTTATCATTTATTATGTAATTTTTCCGTTCATATGGTAACGGTTTGCCGGAAATTCTGATTTTGAAAATTCTTATTTCGCACACATAATAAAAAATGCAAAGTAAATTTAACCGAAGAGATGATTTTTATGCCATGCTCTAAGCTCTCATAACGATATTACGAAATTTTGCCACATTTATCAAACTTTTTCACATATTATAAAACCATATATTATTGTTAATTTTACTAAAGTCGTTACTAATGCACTTCAGTAAAAATTATCGAGCTTTTTGGTGTTTCCATACAACCAGAAACACAGTAAATTTTACGATACACAGGTAGATTTGATCCTGCATTTTTCCTCAGAGCATGGCTTTAATTCTTTATTTTTTTATAGATTTCGTTAAAGTTAAATGAAAGTTTTTTTAAAAGTTTTCTAAAATCCAATATAATTTTAAAATGCTTAAAAAATAATAATGCCACCCTATAACATTCTATTTTCAACGACAAAATATTTATTTCCAAATTGTAAAATGTTGTGATTTGTTTGGAATTGCGTGTTAAAATCGTTAAACTGATTTCTCGGTTTCTGAAATAAAAATTATTTCTGTCACGTTATTCACTGAATCTTAATATTGTGTAATCAAGTTTAAAATTGAGCGATCAATTTTTTAATATGCGAGATCATAAAATTAAACTTTGCACCAAATTACGGTTGACGGAAATTTGCTACCAAATCTTTAACGATTTTGTAACCAAAATTCCTCCCAACTTTCAACGTATTTTAACATTTCTCATGAATATGTGTATTTTACGTATTTGTTATATTTTTGTTTTGTTTTGTTTTAGCGGTAATTTGTCTAAAATATATCTACTAATGTAGTATTCATAATGTAGATTCCATTTATCAATGCGCATGTTATAAAACATAAGCGAATTTTCGGTTAATATCTGCACATAACTATCTATATCTATCTAACTGAAACCATATTATTGTTTAAGTTATTGATATTAGTTAGTTCAACGTTAAACAGATTTTTCTGTGCATGTAGTGATGTCTAAAATATAGGATAAAATGCTAATATCATTAAAAAAAAAGAAAAAACTTAGAAAACTTACAACTCGGCTGTCCATTCTTCTAAGAGCAGTTCATAAAAATGATTAGAAACAGAATAGAAGGATCATTTGAAGAGCTGACACCTGAAAAAATAAACGGTTATTCAATTCCTATTGAACGAATTTACTTGACAATATATGAAGACCAATAATTTATTCGAGTATAGGTAAAGTAGTTTATATGGTACTTGTCATAATTTTCCTTTCTGCCTAAATTAATATAAATCTTATCCAAATAAATAACGATATAATTAAATGGATCATCACTCCGTATCACTGTTGCTTTTAACATGTGTCTAAAGTGCATTCAAATTATCGGAGTAAAGCTTTCAAACTTAATTAATAACAATTAAGAAAAAACAACAATTGCATTTTCATATCAAAACTTCCAAATGCTGTAAAGCATTTTTAAATTGAATCCACAGGTCTTTCTTATTCATTAAAAGCATTTTACATCATAGCTTAGCTACTCAACTGACAATTTTTCTGCACTTGGCTTATAAGGAATTTTTTGATTCAAAAATATATTACATATATTACTTGAAAATTTTTTTACTTTGAAGGAATTTCTAAAATTAAAAGTTTCAGGCAGCACCTAAAAATATCGTGAAATTCCAAAGCATGTTTTTGTGATAACTATGCAACTTATCTGCGTTTCGTAAATTTTCAAAACAGGCTCCAACTCTCCGGCCTTTAGCACCGTAGATTTTGCTTGCACCGTAGAGTTTAGAGTTAGTGTCAGTATAGTTGTTCAATATTTCTGCCAGAGGAGCGATAATAAGGCGAATATTACACGGAATCTGAGACATTGATTAAAATTTTCGTTGCATTTCTATCAATATTGCATAAAAATTAAACATATGTGTAATAAAAATGTGAAATTATTGCAATCAGCATTATCAGCATACATATTATTGCAATCAGCATTACTTAGAAAAAATCATTAAAATTTTGCTAGATACTGTAACAGAATAAATGACGGAAAGAATATAATAAATTTGACTTCAAACATATCTTACATTTTAATTTTCAAATGATAAAAAAGTAATTAAATAAAAGAATTAATAAACAAATAAATAAATAAAATAAAAAATAAATAAAATGAAGAATAAATAAAATAAAAAATAAATAAATAAAATAAAAAATAAATAAATAAATAAAACAAATGTAAAATAAAAAATAAATAAATAACGAATAAAATAAATACATAAAACAAAAAGAAATAAAAGAAATAAAAATAAAAATTTAGTTAATCGCTTAAAAATTAATTTAAAACTCACATTTTAATAATTCTTTTAGTTACTTTTTTTGTTCGGATGTTATGGCTAAAAATCTGCTTCATTGTGAAACCGTTTTGGCATAATTAAAAAATCAGTCTTAGAAACCAGCTCAATTTATTGAAACATTAGCTGTTAAGGCACAAAACTTTTCTCAGCTTCTCTTCTATATTTCTTTTTTATAAAAAAAAAGGGTGAACTTTTAAGATTTTTTTTTAATCAATTATCATCGTCAAATTCACCTTAAAGATTTTATTGATAGAATAATATAAAATGTAAAAAATTAAAAGGAGTGTTTTAACGAATTAGTTCTGCAAACGAATATTTCTTATTTTTTTATTTTATTTATTTATTTATTTATTATTTTTTTGTGTTTTTTTGAAAAGTTTAATTAGAATTTAGCTCAATTCATTTGCAGGAAATTTGAATTCGAGCAAATATTTTTCATCTTCTTTGAAAAAAAAAATGAAGTCTATTATTTATTTATTTTATTTTTACGTACTTTATAATAAAAATTATTTCAGATTTTTCAAAAAACAAAGCAATGATGCTTGATAATTTAACAGATTTAGCATTACGAACGGTCACGGTGCAAAGGAACTAAGACTGGAGATTTACCTGTCCGTAAATTACTCCAAAAACAACCGGTCATAGTTTACAAATTTTAGCGGATGCTCAAAAACCTTTTGATTGCTATTATATTATTATTTTGAGACTGGATGCAACCCTAAATCTTTAAAAAAAGGAAGAAAAAGAATTATTCATTGCAACTTAAATTTTGCTAATACCTAACACTTTAATATTTTCCCGATTTAGAATCAAAAATTTTTGTTAGTATTTTCATTATTTTTTAAAAATAATTTTTGTTCATGATATTTTAAATATGTCACCGAAAATATTTTATATTTTACATAAATTTAAAATAAAATTATTGACTAATATGTAGCTGAGCTTTAATTCTACAAAAAAATTATGCACATATTTTTTAAAGCCTTGTTTTTATTTTTAAAAAATTGCAAAAGGTAAAGATTTTCAGCTGTCAATTATATTACCTAAAATCAAACGTTATAATATTTAAAAAGTCTTTTCTCCAAAATATATACAATTTTAAAAGCCATTGTGATACGTGCTTTGCGAATTATTTTCGTGGGTGAATGTGTAAATTCGATTAGTTTGCAATTGTGTATTATTTTGAATTTGTAAGAAAATATTTTGAGTTTAATTAAATTAACTATAATAAATATATCGACATCATTAAGCGCAATTTACCAAATTAATCCCCAAAATAAATTTGAGTTACTGAAGTCTCCTTTAAATGAAAGTAGAACTTAAAACTTCGAAAATAGGAATTGATTTCTTTATAATATTTTATTAATCAAAAAGCATAAATAAAACTACATAATTTTATGGAATTTTTTGGATAAGCATTATTGATTCACGAAATCAAAATGAATATAATAAAAATTGTTAGTTAATTAGGGTTAATATAAACTCTTATGGTTAATAAAACTGGTCTAAAAATCAAATAACTGGGTTAATTTAATTTTAAGACCAATTCAGAAGACAAAGACACTTTTTTCATATTTTTTAATGTGGAAAATATTTTTGTTGTTTGAGTCATGTATTCAACTGCATTATTTTAAACAAAAGAGAAAATGCATTAAGTAAATAAACACTAAATGCTAAATAATATACTTTTTTTCATGATCCACTCATTCAAATATTAAAAAATATCAAAAATTTATTAATTTTCTTTCATAACCAAAGCCGTTCCAACATGAAGATAACAAATTGTAAATGAAATCTTTAAAATTAGATAGAGGGCATAGTAAAAATCCTCTCAGAAAATAATCAAATGTTTAAATTTTTTTCTTTCTTGCACTTCATGATAAGATTATTACTGTTATTACAAATCAATTTTCTGAGAAGGCATCCAAATGAGAAACGTTCTATGCTTGGTTATGTAATTTTGTTATATTTTTTAAATTTTGAACTTTTATTATCATTATTATTATTGTGATGAGAGTATGATTATGGCTTTCATGGTATTTGTACTTTTAATAAGCAAGATAATTATTCACACACACACACACACACACATATATATATATATATATATATANATATATATATATATATTTCATTATCTTGTTTATTAAATGCGTATATTATCTTGTATATTATAATTCAATAACTATTTTTACCGTACAAAAAAATACAATTTAAATATACAGTGTAATTTTTAATATCTTAAAATGCGTGTCTTTGATATTAAGCCTATTGAGCAATATAAATCAAGCAGGATCAATGTAAAACGCATAGTTTGATTGATCAATTTGTCTTAATTGATAAAATTTTCTTGAAATTTGAAGCTCTTGAATTATTATAGATTTCTTTTAATGTCTTAATGCAATTTTTTTTGGAATATTTATTATTATTTGTTTCAGGTATTTTTCAAGATGGAAGAAACCACGTGACTGTTTCTCACCAGGGGGGTGATGAAAAGTCTTGTTTTCTTCGAGGGGGTGCCTTCAAGTAATTGGTGAAACGATTTATGACCCTTGTCTAGAATTGCTGATGCTTAGTTTGAATCCTTAAAGATGACAGAGGCGGGGCATGCTTATCATCTTGTCCTGTAATCATGACAGTCATAAAGTCATAATGAATATTTTAAAATGCTTTTTTTTTCTTCAGTAAACTTTTAAAACATATGTATTTTGGTAAACACAGAAATTCTATTTAAAGTTTGCCTTAGTTTTGCTATATGTTGTTTAGAAATTTAGAATCATATATTTTTCACAGTTTTTAGAAGGTAAGTTTTACTAGCAACTTATTTCTTTTGTATCATAAAAATATTTTTTCCTCTTTAAATAAATGAAAAATAAATGATATGAGTTTTTTTGAGTTAGGGTTCATTAATTTATTTTGATGGTTTTCTACAGAACTTCATTACTTTCAGTTATTTAAATGTGTATCATAAATGTGCTCAAATACGTGGAAAACTAATATTAATAAAATGAATAACATTGTTTATTCCAAAAATGCAGTAAATGAAAAAAAAAAAAATTTAAACAAATAAATATTTTTAAGAACTCAAATACAAGGATATCAACTTACATTATATTACTTATTTAGTAATTTAAGCTACCTTTATAATTTTTGTGGCTTGAATATTTGATAAAATAAAATGTAGGAATTTTTTTCCAAAATAAATCTGAAGTAAAAATACTTTTTTAGATTTAAAAACATTATGTACTACCTTAAAAACTATTATTAAATTATCATTTTTAAATGTGTAAAGGAAGAAAAAAAAACTATGATTAAAACAGATCTTATCTTTAACAAGAGGCATTAAGATGCAGCTAAAAGTTGATATCGAATTTTAATTCCCTTTTCCTGAAAATATATATGAAGTTTTGTTAAAGAAATTAAATTAAGTTCTCTTTTACAATAATTTCAAGTTTCCTTGTTGGGGAGAAAAATTTGCTGGTTTTAATAAATTTTTGCAATATTTTGTGCACAATTTAGAAATAGAAAAGTATTTTTTCTTCTAAATATTTTTCAGGCTTTTTAAAAATAATTTTTTAAATCATAAAAAAAAATTTTTAGTATGTTTTTTTTAATTATTTAAAGAGGGTAAAAAAAGCCTTTTTGATTACAGTTTTAAAATTCTTAAATCTTCTCCATCACTGTTGTTTTTATTATTCTAAAATTGTATATGAATTAAAAATATTAATTTTTCTTTATTATGCTTTAATATTTTAAAATATATTTTCGTAAATGCATATTTATTTCGAGCTAAAATAATGGCAGAACCTTATAAAAATGTATTGGTGGTAATAAACTTTTATATTATATGATTTCAATACTTCAGCAATTTCAATTTTATATATTCGTGAATAGCTTAAATTTATGTATAACAATTAAAAATAGAAATATGCAATTCTTTTAAAAATTGAGCAATTAAGCTTTTATTTGATGATTAAACTTCTTATTCAGATAGTTATTTATTTTAATATATTTTGCATTTTTTAATTATCACAAATGTATATTTTGAAGCTCTAATTGATCTTTTTCTAATTTCTGAGAAATTATGCTTGGTAAACTTGTAGCAAATGTGTATAATGGTATGTCTAAGAGCTCGATTAACAAAGGATGTGGTCTTTTGTCATTACAATATCCAGGTCTCAATTCTAACTCCTTAAGTCAGTGTTTCCCAAACTTATGATTTTTGTGTACTCTTTCTAAATTTTTCGTAACGCTGTGTACCATTAACAAGAAAATAAATGTATTTTTTAAAAAATATGTTTATTTTTAGTATAAAAAAATTGCTCAAAAGTTAAAAATCGCAGCTGGCTGTTGACACCACTAATTATTAACTGTTAACTCTGCAAAAAATAGTCAATAGAAAAATACTTAGTAGTAAATTTTCATGGCTAGCTTTGTTTTTAAGTAAAAAATTTTGAAATTTTCGTTTGTTGCAAGATATTTCGCATAAGAACGCGTACCCCCGCTAAACTGCTCCCGTACCCCTGGGGGTACGACACTTTGGGAACGCGTACCACACTTTGGGAAACATTGCCTTAAGTCAATGTAAATTAATATTTGACTTTTTTAATATCTGATTTGCATTAAGATTAATTGTATATATCGATGCTTTATTTAAAAACGTTGATGCAATTGAATCAACTTTACAGACATTTAAATAACAAGGATTGTATTGCTCAAAAAAATTTTTTTACAAAATTTGTTAAGAATTTTTCACTTTTATTTTATTTTATTCATTAGCTAAAAATATAGCTTCCTTATGTTTTTACTGATATAAAACTGAATTTTTTTTCTTCAAATTGTATAAAACAAAGCATTTAATCATTATAAATTTCTTTGAAAGTAAAAATATATACAATAAGTCATGATTTAATATTCATCCCATTTAACATTGTTCAAAGCTAAAAATTATTTAAGATTGCAAGGTCTTAAGGGGTTCATGGCCCTATAAATTATGTATCTAATAGACCAATAGACCAAGCAGGGTCGTAATTTCCCCTCCAGTTTAAAATTAGTTAATGTATGTGAGCTTAAATGTCAGATGAAACTCTAAATTTGTTTTTAAATTATTTTTTTATTTATTTAAATGCAATTTTTTTGTTTGTTTTAGAAATGCTAATAATTTTAATTTGTTATTAATGCTATATTTTTTTAATTCGAAATTTAAATTCCATATTTTTTTATAGAAATGCTGAATGCTCGATTGATATTTCCATTATAAATGCTTAAAGGTATAAGTGAATGCAATAGAGTGATTTTAAAGTTTTCTTTAAACTAATAGCATAGTAACGTGTTGTGTGAATAGATATTTTTATAAAAAATAGTTCAAAATATTGACTGTAGGATCAAGACAATGTAAATCAACATTTAACTGATTGATCTTCTATTATGTTTAATCAGTTTAATGGTCATATTAAATATAATACTTTTCTCATACCTGAGAAATGAAGTTATAAATTACAATTAAATTTATAAAAGTGAAAAAATAACTTTTGTTTCTTTTTAAATTTTATTTATTTAAATAGCTCCATCTTTTGATATCCTAAATACTATAACTTTTAATATCCCTCTAATGAGCCATGTTACTTTATCCACGTTGTTACAAAAATATTTTTTTTCTTGTTTCTTTGATTTTTTGTAAAACGCAGTTCACATTGAAAAAATAATTAGAATTATAAAGTTTCAAAAACAAAATTAACCTCTTGAAATTTTTAATCAGTTAGTATAGTTTTTTAATTCAGCCGCTAACAGTGTTTCGAATTGAAATCTTTACATTACCTATTATTTTTCTTAATGCCCTTTTTTGCATTAACATCATCTAAATCACTTATAAGATTTCATTTCATTTCAGTATTCGAAATTTTTTTAAAAAGAAATATTTTTATGATGCTGCTGATAAATTAGTTTAAATAATATTTAAATTATAATACAGTATTAGGAAAAGCATATATATACAATAATTTGCAGAATTGATGCGATGTTAATCTGAAATCTATAATCTACTCTATATCTTGCTTATCTCCCATTAGCATATTTTTAAAATAAAATAACTAGTTTAAGAAATTTTATAAAATCTTTTTATGATGTCATTGGTCATATATTTAGTCCCTTTTCGAAGAAAGGATATATGGTGATCTTCTTTGAGGCATGTGAACTTAAGCTGTTGCATATTTATTCTAAATTTATTCATTTTTCCTTTCTTATTCGCAATATTTAGAAATCGGATAGTTGTAATTTAAATGATTGTAACCGAAAGCAATAAATTAATTAATAATGAAAATAATCAAGTTATATATATATATATATTAATGCTATATTTT
>NC_092211.1:15654490-15690946 GCF_043381705.1 Parasteatoda tepidariorum
GTAAATGAGTTTTATGACTGGGTGAAATTTTCTTCGAATTGCTTTATTAGTTTTTAAAATATGACTAAAAACGTAAAAAGTGAAATTAACATTAAGGGGTACGAACTTTGGATCGCTCTCCTGAACAAACTATGGGAACCATATTTCCCAGATTGCGGCTACCCCCTATTTTTTTTTAATTATTTAAAGAGGGTAAAAAAAGCCTTTTTGATTACAGTTTTAAAATGTTTAAATCTTCTCCATCACTGTTGTTTTTATTATTCTAAAATTGTATATGAGTTAAAAATATTAATTTTTATTTTTCTTTATTATGCTTTAATATTTTAAAATACATTTTCTTAAATGCATATTTATTTCGAGCGAAAATAATGGCAGAACCGTATAAAAATGTATTGGTGGTAATAAACTTTTATATTATATGATTTCAATGCTTCAGCAATTCAATTTTATATATTCGTGAATAGCTTAAATTTATGTTTAACAATTAAAAATAGAAATATGTAATTCTTTTAAAAATTGAGCAATTAAGCTTTTATTTGATGATTAAACTTTTTATTCAGATAGTTATTTATTTTAATATATTTTGTATTTTTTAATTATCACAAATGTATATTTTGAAGCTCTAATTGATCTTTTTCTAATTTCTGAGAAATTATGCTTTGTAAACTTGTAGCAAATGTGTATAATGGTATATCTAAGAGCTCGATCGACAAAGGATGGGGTCTTTTGTTATAACAATATCCAGGTCTCAATTCTAACTCCTTAAGTCAGTGTTTCCCAAACTTATGACTTTTGTGTACCCTTTCTAAATTTTTCGTAACGCTGTACACCATTAATAAGAAAATGAATGTATTTTTTAAGAAATATGTTTATTTTTAGAATAAAAAAATTGCTCAAAAGTTAAAAATCACACCTGGCTGTTAAATTATTAACTGTTAACTCTGCAAAAATAGCCAATAGAAAAATACCTAATCGTAAATTTTCATGACTAGCTTTGTTTTTAAATAAAAAATTTTGAAATTTTCGTTTGTTGCAAGATATTTCGCATAAGAGCGCGTACCCCAACTAAACTATTCCCGTACCCCTGGGGGTACGCGTAACACACTTTGGGAAACATTGCCTTAAGTCAATGTAAATTAATATTTTACTTTTTTAATGTCCGATTTGTATTATGATTAATTGTATTTATCGATGCTTTATTTAGAAGCGTTAATGCAATTGAATCAACTTTACTGATATATAAATAACAAAGATTGTATTGGTCAAAAAATTATTTTTCACAAAACTTGTTAAGAATTTTTCACTTTTATTTTATCTTACTTATTAGCTAAAAATATAGTTCCCTTACGTTTTTACTGATGTAAAACTGAATTTTTTTTCCTTAAATTTTATAAAAACAAAGCATTTAATCCTTATAAATTTCTTTGAAAGTAAAAATATGTACAATAAGTCATGATTTAATATTCATCCCCTTTAACATAGTTTGAAGCTAAAAAATATTTCAGATTGTAAGGTCTTAAGGGGTTTATAGCCCTATAAATTATGAGCCTAATAGATCAATAGACCAAGCAGGGCCATAATCAGACCCTGCTTGATCTTGGGTCAGATCTCTCCTCTCAAGTTTAAAAATAGTTAATGCATGCGAGCTTAAATGCCATAAGAAACTCTAAATTTGTTTTTAAATTATTTTTTTATTTAAATACAATTTTTTGCTGGTTTTAAAAATCCTAATAATTTTAATTTGTCATTAATGCTATATTTGTTTAATTCGAAATTTAAATTCTATGTTTTTTCATAGAAATGCTGAATGCTAGATAGATATTTCCATTATAAATGCTTATTAAAGATATAAGTAAATGAAATAGAGTGTTTTTAAAGTTTTCTTTAAACTAGTAGCATAGTAACGTGTTGTTTGAATGGATATTTTTATAAAAAACAGTTCAAAATATTGACTGTAGGATCAAGAAATGCAAATCAATATTTAACTGATTGATCTTCTCTAATGTTTAATCAGCTTAATGGTGATTTTAAATATAATACTTTCCTCATACCTAAGAAATAAAGTTATAAATTACAATTAAATTTATAAAATTGAAAAATTAGATTTTGTTTCTTTTTAAATTTTACTTATTTAAATAGCTCCATCTTCTGATATCCTTGTACTATATTTTTTAATATCCCTCTAATGGGCCATGTTACTTTATCCACGTTGTTACAGAAATACTTTTTTCTTGTTTCTTTGATTTTTTGTAAAATGCAGTTCAAATTGAAAAAATAATTAGAAATATGAAGTTTCAAAAAATTTTTTTTTTCATGAAGCTTATTAATCAGTTAGTATAGTTTTTTTAAATTCAGCCGCTAACATTGTTTCAAATTGAAATCTCTACATTACCTACTATTTTCTTTATGCACTTTTTTGTATTAATATCATCTACATAGTGAAAAATCATTTAGAAGATTTCAATTCATTTCATTATTCGAAATTTTTTTAAAAAGAAATATTTTTATGATGTTGTTGCTGATAAATTAGTTTAAATAATATTTAAATTATAATACAGTATTAGGAAAAGCATATATATGCAATAATTCGCAGTAATTGATGTGATTTTAATCTGTAATCTATAATCTACTCTTTATCTTGCTTACCTCACATTAGCATATTTTTAAAATAAAATAACTAGTTTAAAAAAAATTTATAAAATCTTTTTATGATGTCATTGGTGATATATTTGGTCCCTTTTCGAAAAAAATATATATGGTGATCTTCTTTGAGCAAGTGAAGTTTAGCTGTTGCATATTTATTCTAAATTTATTAATTTTTCTTTTCCTATTCGCAATACTTAGAAATCGGATAGTTACAATTTAAATAACTGTAATGAAAGTAATAAGTGAATTAATAGTAAAAAAAAAATCAAATTTAACACCAAAAAATTGTTACATTAAATTTTTATTTCAAAGGGAAAAAAAAATTCAATTTTATAATTCTTATATATAGAATTTTTATAGAATTTTTATGTGAAGAACTTTATAAGCTTTATAACACGAAAACGGAAAATAATAATATAATTTCTTTAAAGTTAAATAGCGAAATGCGAAATAAATAATGAACTTTTAAAGGAAGATAAATATTCGAGTTTTTAGTATCATTTATGTACAAGTGTGCCAAAAAAAAAAAAAAAAAAAGACTGACCACCTTGAATAACTTTTGATCTAACAATCGAATCCTAACGTTCTAGAACTCGATCTTAACGGTTATAGGTGGCTGAAATCAAATATGGTAATTAATTTTAAGTTACGAAATCATACACAGAAACGTCCTTTCTCTGAATATACATACCTTTTTTCAAACGGATTCTAATTTTTGACCCTCAAAATGTACGAGGTAGCTGCTATCTGAGAAACAAGGTCTCCATAGTTTGGCCAGGAGAGTGATCCAAAGTTTGGATCTTATATTGTTAATGTTATTTTTTGCGTATTTCGCCATACCTCGGGAACTTTTTGAACAAATTAAAAAAATTTTCCTTACAATTATAAAACTCGGTAATCCAAAGAATATTCCATTCAAAAAGTAAATTTAAGTTAATTTTTATTGCTTCCTACTATTTTTTAATATTTTATTTAATAATAGTCAAAAATATTTCGAATTGTAAGGTATACAAACTTTTACATCATTTTAAAGTATGTTGTTTTACATGGCAAAATACCAAATTTATGCAAAATTGGCCGATTAGTTCCTAAAAAAGGAATTTTAAAAATGTCGTAAATTTAAAATTGCATTTCCCAGAAACTATTCAACCGACTTCGCTCAAAATATATATTTTGCCATGCAAAATTACTTTAAAATGACGTAAGAAATTGTATACCTCACAAATCAAAATTTTTTTGACTATGATTAAATAAAATAATAAAAAGTAATAAATATTAACTAAAATTTATTTTTTGAATGGAATTATCTTCGGATAAATTAGTTTTATAATTGTTTGCAGAAATTTTTCAATTCACTTCAAAAGTTCTGTAAAAATGGCGAAATACCAAAAAATAAAATTAGCATTATGAGGTCCAAACTTTGGATCACTCTCCTGACCAAACTATGTGGGCCATATTTCCCAGATTGCGGCTACCCCCTATATTTTTGGGGCCAGAAATCCGAATCCGTCAAGGAAAAAAAATGAATGCTGATTCAAATAAATTGCATTTTTGTGTCTGATTTTGTAACTTAAAATATCGTCTGCACTAATTAATTAACATATTTCATATGACCTCCTTGAAGATTGAGTCCTAAATTGTGAAGATCCAATCATTATATCAAAAGTTATTCAGTGTCGTCCCTTTTTCTTGCCTCCTTGTACATGAAAAATATCGTAATACTGTAAATGTCAACAATTTTGGTGGGAAAAATTAAGTTACGATTATTTTCCTCTTTAAAACGACCTATAAGCTACTACTATAACTTGAAAACTTACGTGATACCGAAAATTGTGCAACTTTGGCAGAATAAATAAGTCAAAGCTATTTTCATTGTTATAATGCCTAATAAAATATTTTAAAATTATCTTTATACTTTACATCATTTACAAACTATTGTTCTAATTTGAACAGTTTTGTGATATCGTGCAACAATTTCGCAAGGTCTTTTAAATATGGCTTTAAACAGTCAGAGAATTAGAAGCTTCAATTTTTCCTTTTACTTCAGTAGCACTATTTTGAAAACCTAAAAAAATTGCGTTTTGTGTTGAAAAATATTTAAAATTACGTATTAAATGAGTACTGAAAATGTTCCTTTTAAGAAATTTTTCATTCGATTCTATATTAGTTTTCGTACACAACATTATTATTTTTTTTCTCTTAACGACAGAAAAACATCTTGATGTGAGTTTTGTTATAAATTATTCAGGAGCAATAATTTCCGAACTGTTCAAAATTTAAAGATATCTTTAACAAATTTTTTATTCCTATACACCGTGAATATATCATATTTCGTATCGATTGAAATCATTATAATGGAATCTGCTAAATGTTAAACAAGACAGCTTTGCCAGTTGTTTTAAATTTGAATTTTGAATTTAAAAGTGAATTTCGTTCTCAAATCATTGTAATATAAAATACTAGGATATAAAACGAAGCAATTTTGCAAGCATTTCCGAATATTAACTCTGGAGTGCTAACCAAAGTAATTTAAACGTAATTTTTCGCGGTAGAGTTTTTTTAAATGTAATTTTAAGACAAATTTAATTCTCTAATCCTTGTTAATGTAACATTTTAATCTTTTGTGAAACCAGTCAATGTAATAGATTAACATGTTATATCCAATTGCCAGCATTGTCAGCTTTTTTTCTTCTTTTTTTTTAAAAGTTAAAAAAAAGTAATTATGAACTATTGTCAAGTTTTTATATCAATAAGTAGAGGTCTCTTCTTGTGTCTCTTCTTCTGTTTGTAGCAGGAAGAACTTTTTCACTTAAGATCTTTGTGTGAATTAAAAACTTACCAAAGTTGCCTAAATTTCTGTCAACTTTGTCATCATTTTAAAATAAGAATTTTTGTGGGTAGACTATCTTCAAAATCAAGCCACAACGAATTTTTTTTTCTTCTTTTCATTGTTCGATTATGAAGAAATTTTGATCTGGACCTTAACAGAGCGGCAAAAATCATAATTTAAAATTCTGGAGCAGCTGCCCGGCTATTCACTAACGCATTTAAAAATAAGAACTTTGGCGGGTGGTCGACTTTGCAATCAAACCATATTGAAAACCTTTGTCTTTCCCATCTTTCGATTATAAGAAAAATTCGATCAGAATCTTAACAGGGTGCCAAAAATCATGATTTTTTAAGACCTTGCAAAGTTTCTCCGCTTTCGACTAACGCAAATGTCAAACTAGTAACTACTTCCTCTGTTTATGAGTAGTTTAGCAATTACAAGTCTCGACTTTAGATACAATTTCTGAAAAACAGCATTTTTCTCACGGGTGGTAAAGAGTGATAACAACCTAACAAGGAAGGAAATGTTATCCATCAATTCTAAAATCGGGGACCATTAGGGTTGAGGAAGGGGGGATGGAAATTTCTGCTAGGGCATCTGCTTAAAATGTTCTTATCTGACATCTTGAAGACTTGCCATTGGTTCCAGACAAATCCAAATTCTTTAAGAATCTTTTTGGTTGGTTAATGGTTGACAAAGCCAAAGGGATATGACTCTAAAAGAAAAAAACAAGCTTGACTGGGGGATGAGGGGATAAGCATGTCTACAATTCAAGAAGCTTTGGCGTCAATTTCCAGCGCCATTCATTCCTAACAAATCCAAGAACTGGTAATTATGAACAACGGCCCCAAAAGAGCGGCATTTCTACAAAGAGCAGAGGACTAAGTGACTTTGACAAACGGCGCTTTTGATAAATAGTACCAACCATTAGTTGTTCTTTGTGTTCTTTTTTTTTCAAAAGTTGTTCTCAGGGATCGTGTTCTCAGAGACTTTAGGTTGTCATTTTTTTAAACAGATGGTTCTTTACATGGTCGACTATTTTTATGGCTTAAAGTTCAATCTCTGGGTGAGCGCGTCTTATAAGTATCAAGTGAAAAAATGAAGGATGGCAACTAAAATTTATCACTCGCACAATCTTTCTAAAGAGTAGCGGAAATCCTTTGATTGTTGTAAAATAATGATTTAATTCAAGTTTAAATCAAGCGAAAAACCGAAAAATCGTTAGTTTTCTGCATTAATTGGAATTTGTTTGATTATTTGCATTTTACATACGCATGAAAGGGACAATAGTGGTACCACATTTGACGCACATTCTTGCGTACATAGAATACAAGTTGAAAATTGAATAAATAATCCCTAGAAACGGAAGGTGAATTATATCATTTGATTTAAAATCTTCATTGGCTTCAAAAATATGCTGATCGAAATAAAACTTGACATATTTCAACCTTTAACAAAATAGACGCCCATTTTCACCTTTGTTTCTTTTCATTCACGCCTTTTCCATATTCATATTTTTGAAGAAGTCAATGAAGTATTTTAATCAAGTAACGTGTTGAAAATGTATTCATAACATACTATGTAGACACAGAAATGTTTTAGAACAAAGGAAATATTTTTTTAAATATATATTANAAAAAAATATTTTTTTTTAATGTTTAATGTTTCTAGCAACATTTTTCTTTTCAATTGTATTTTTAAATGCTAACTTTTTTTTAAAATTTTTTTTCGTTTTTAAATAAAGTTATCTTCTATTTTTTAGTTTTTTTCAAGACACTTAAAAACGTTTCAGTATCATCATGTACTAATAGACGCTTACATAACAGTTATTTCCATAACACTCTTAGAATGTTTCTAGTTTCATACGAAACGTTTCATTCTAGTTAACGCATCGAAAAAAAAAGTTTTTGTTTTTTTGTATCAAAAGTAAGCATGTTACTTGTTTAAATACTTGACATTTCAAAATTTTAAATGTAAATAATTTTGTCAAATCTTTCTTCTATAGGTCTCTTATTAATAAGAATTTCTTATGGTTAAAAAATGATATCGTTTGAAAAATTGAGGGAGGTTATATTTCATCTTGTAAGTAATATTAAAAAAAATGTAAGCTTTTAACAATTTAGTTTGAAACAAAAAAAATTTGTTATATAATTTTAATTTATTTCAATGAGTGAAAAGACTTCAGATTAGGAAAAAAAATATTGCACTAGAGGCTGAAAAATTTCTAAGGTTGAAATTGATATTTCAGAACTGCTGCCGATATGAAAAATGTTTTTCAAAGAATGTTTTACTCAGAATTTGAGAGCCCTCATTTTTACATCTTTGAACTTCTGTATTTTGATATTTGCTTAAGAATATTTGATGTTTAATAACTTCTTCTAATAGATGCTCAAGGACAATTCATATTTGCATATTGTTTTGAAGATTTTTTATTTCTGTTTTAAAAAGGTTTGATACTTATTCAACGATATATGATATTGGTTTCAAAGAAATTTATATATTTTGTTTAAAAAAGTTATTTTAAGGTTTTTTGGTGCTTGTTTCAAAAATAAGTGTCCTTTACTTGAAAGAGTTTTGATTTTCTTTTCTTCAAATAAATTTGATATTTTTTTGTAAAGTGATTTGATTATTTGTTTCAAAGATAACAAATTTTTGTTACAAAGATTTTCGGTACTTTTAAACGGATGGTATTTTGGCAGTTTTCAAATTTTTTTGATTTTTATCGATAAAAAAATCAGAAGAAATTTCAAGCATACGCACGCTGTTAAAAGTTATGTTAGTTTCATTTTCATTATAATGCTGATGTATAGCAATTAGTTTATTCGTAAAAATTAAATAAATATGAATTATAGCAAATGCAAATTTTCATCACTTTTTTTCTGACGGTGGGTTTTACTTACTTCTATGACCGAACTTTAATCTTGAAATTTATAAGGGATTTAAAGTGCTGCATAAAAACAGTTGTTATAATATTCGCTTAGAGATTTAGTTACTTATTTTAATTACATAGATGTATAGAATTGCATAGACCTATATTAGTTTGAACAATAATAGTAGAATGTAAAATTCCTTACTTTTAGGTATTGCATCGTGTGGTAAAATAGGCATGATATCGTTTTAGGTATAAATAAATATGATAAAAATTAAGAAAAAAGCTTTTCAATCGTTTTCAATAAATATTTTCATCACGCTTTTAGAATTATCCATTTTAAGCCTTGTATCTGCCAAATATTAAGAGTTTTGAAAGAAATAACATTTATTTTCATAAGATATTTTTAGTTATCCGAAATAATTATCATTGTAAAATCCACAGAAACCTTCTAATTATAGCTGTTAATTATTCTTATGACTAAAATAACCTTGCAATCTTTTGTTCTAACCATCATTGTGATCAAATCATGGAATCACCAGGTTTAGAAATTTTTAACATATTCCATAATTCTACTGTAAAACACTAGCAAAACTTTTTTTCTGTTTAGAAATAACGCAATACATATTATATAATATATATACCATAACATATACTATAACATTATATAGCATGTATATAATGCACAATTTTCCATAACAATTTATTCCTTTGACAAAATTGAAATTATTTCTTAAGATTTTATTTTTTAAGAAAACTGTGTAAATATATCGAAACTCTGAATGATTTGACCCTTATTAATTTAATGATTGTTGTAAGAAATTGCGATTGTTCAATCAACAATTATGTTTGAAGCATCTTTACAAAGTAGTTTTCCAACAATTTTATTCAATCACATTTGTGTGTTTTTTTATAACGATGTTTTAAATACAAAATTATTAAATTTAAATTAAATTGAAGAATTTTAAACAAACCAATTCAAAACTCTTACATATACCATGTTTTCCTTCAGAGATATTAAATTAGTGTTAATATTTAATTCAATTTTTTAAATGAATTAGCAAAACTTTATTACTTATTAAGATGGGTTTCGCTCTGCTGATGCATCAAAGTTTTTTTTTCGAGTTTCATTTCAGCTTCATAAGTTCGAAACCAATGAGAAACAGTAATTGGGAACATGAAGAGATTTTGTTTTAGAGTAAATTTAGTTTATAGTTCGCGAATAAAAAACGATTATTTATCGTGAATGAAATGAAAATGAAGGAAATGAAATGACCATGAATGAAAAACGAAATGTAAAATTCAGCATGCAGTGTAATAATATTTATATTCATATTATATTTTAATTACAGGAAGTTTCTAAATATCCCTAAAATCATTGGAAAAAATTATTTTTGCTAATATTTTAACAAAATTCTTAAAATAAATGTTGGCCTACATGTTAATTTGTAACATTTTTATTTGAAAATATATATTTTTTATCTGATTTGCATAAACTTTTGTTAAAAAATAACGTGCATTAAAAAAAATTATTTTTTAACAACTTTCAAAGATTAATTTGATCAAACTATAAACACTAACTAATAAAAATTTACAAAAGAGTATACATTTAAGAAAATATGTATGCAGAAAAATAAAATTATTGATGTAAATGCAAAAAAAAAATATATATATTATTTTTCACTCTTTTCATTTCATTTGAAAATGATATTTTATATTAATATCTATATTAGTACTACAAAATTACTTTTAAAAGATTGCACACTTAGAATCTACTGCGAAAATAGTTTGTACAAAAGTTAAAAGTACACTAAATATGCTAATATACTAAATATACTTTTGAATATACAAAATATACAAATATACTAAATATACTTTTGAATATACAAAATATACAAATATACAAATATACTAAATATATTTTTGAATATAGAAAATATACAAATATACAAATATACTAAATATGCTTTTGAATATACAAAATATACAAATATACAAATATACTAAATATACTTTTGAATATACAAAATATACAAATTTTGAATGGTTTTTAGATACAAATTATCAAATATTACCACGCCTAAAAATTATTTTAATAAAAATAAAAATACTAATTTACAGTTTGTTTTAGAAAGTATACATTTAATAAAATATATATGCAGAAAAGGCAATTGTTAACGAAACTGCTATTACTTGAAGCCAACAGTTTGCTACAACTAATTAAGTCGTCTAATTAAGTCTTAGTGCTATCAATCGTTTACTTAACCAAATACAGTTTTTGTTATAATCCACAGATTATAAAATAAGCTTTAAATTTAAATTTTTTTAAAAGCTTCTTAATTTCGAAACTGTATAAATTCATTTTATAATTTCTTTGTAAGAATTAAAATTTATTTGATGCAAACAATAAATACTTCATTTTTCATCTATGTTTTGAAAAAAAAAAGTTTCATGTATATCAACCATTTTACAAATATATGAAATAATTTTTTTCAGTTTTCATTTGGAAAATACAGAAATTGACTTATTATATGCTATGTAATATTGTTTGATAACAAACTAATGTTTAATTTAGCACAAAAGATTTGATTGGAAAACCAATTTTTTAAAGCATATGATTATTAGTTTCAATAATTATGCTCAGTAATCTTGTGCATTCATTTTATACACTTCCAACGCTTTAAAAATACAGCACAGATACGTTTAATTCTTTTTTGTAAATCTCAAGAAATCATAGTTTCGCGAAAAATTTTAATTTAAATGTATTTTTAATTCATTATTGAAAGAACACAACAAATAAATACAAAGTTTGTATTCTTTTGCAAAGTTTTTTTTTAAAGAAATTCGTATAGAAATGTATTTTGAATTAGTAATTAAGCTAAAGAAATTTTTTTTAAGAATTTGTCACTTCTTGGTTTACTGCCATATAAAAAACAGTAAAAAGTGTTTTCAATAATGAAATTTTGCTGTTTTTTTATTCTACTAAACAAATCTTATAATATCATTATTCCTATTATACGAATATTTCTTGTCTTACGCGTGAGTTTTTTAATATGTGTCTATATCTTAAAAAGGATATGTAAGAAAAATTCGAATGTTTAGTTTTTTGTTGAAATATCAGTTTTCTTATAAGAAAATTTTCTCAGATTTGTGATTTTTTTTAATATGTGTCAATATTTAAGAAATAAATTTTATAAAATTTCGAATTTTTATGTTTTTGAAAGTATTTTAAAGAAAGATATATTAAATATAATATTTAATTAATTCTATATTTTTATTTTTGGGAGAAATGTGGTAGCCAATATATATTTAAATGAATTGTTATAATGCCTTAGTTAAAAAAAAATTTATCCTACGAAATCTAAACTATTGTAATGTCATTTATATAATATGTTAACGTTTTATTTTTTGATTATATCTTCTTATATTTAAAGGAATGTGCTTTCAGCCTGTTTATTTTTCGTATGCTTAACATATAGTAAAAATATAAAAGTATATTAATACATTTACTATATAGTTAGAACGGAGCAGAAAATAAAATTTCCCGACTTTTATTTATTTAGAGAACATCAAAATTTAAAACGGTGAAAAATATAAAAATTATATTTTCAACTTAAATATCGTATAAAATTACAAAGAGTTGCATTTACAACTAAATATTTTAATGCATTTGCTTTACTGAATCAAAAGATTTTAAAACTTTTTGCAATAATTGTTTCATTTTGATAATGGCTGTACCTAGTCATACTCTTCCTTATTTCTCGGTGTATCTTTTATCGTATCTTTTTCTTTTATCTTTATTTTTTTTCTCTGTAAGACTTTTTTCCTAAATAAATTTTAAATCGAGTAGAACACTTGTTTTTGAACAGAAGACCAAGTCAAACATCTGTTTAAAGCTACCAGAATATGTTGAAATTTAATGCATGAAATTTCTGGCCTTTTGGGAATATCAAAAAGCAAGGTAATTTTTATCGAAGCGCTTTGGTAACGATTTCAACAATAAAATATGGTTATTATAATAAGTGATAAAACTTGGTAAATGTGGTAAAATTTGGTAAATTTCTTAGGAAACTTTAGAGCTATTCATAAAAACCATTTATTTGGTTAAATTTGCTTTCTCGTTCTGTATTTTTTACTATATGTGTGCTAATAAGAACTATAAATTTGAAAACCAGGACTGCCAGTTAATCACTACCATATGAACGAAATAATTATCAAATTAATCGTCTAAATAAAGTATATTTTGCTTTATCTGTTGTGTTGTATTGTTTAATTTGTTGTACTTTTTTTACCTTACCATACAGTACCTTAATTTTACCAGAAGAATTATTTCACCGTCATTCTATTACTAAAACAGCTAGTTTGTTTCTGATGTTTTTATTTTAATATTTGATTTGCCATTTTCATTTTAATGTAATTTATTTTTAAAAGCTGTTAATCATTCAGACACTAGTGTATGATATTAGCCAGGACGGACTATTAATAAAGTCTTTTTAACTTTAAATATATTTTAACTTTTAGTGTAATCACTTTTCCTTAACAACACAAACATTGAAAATGCACTACAATCTGTAAAAAAAATGAATTACAATAAAAAGATCGGCCTCACAAAGCAAACTAATGCAGTGATAAGCATTCGAATAAATGTTTAAGCAAATTTGTGTCATTGTGTCCGCGATTTAGAAAGCACCGTTCTAAGAAAACGCTATTTGAAATTAGAAAACAATTCTTTCATGCGCACTTATTTTAATTCCAGACGTTCGAAGCATCGTTCTCTTTCATATAGTCGTTTTTATGGATAATGATCAAAAATTAGCTGATGCATTATTAAAAAATAAATAATAATAATTAAAACAAATTCATTCTTAAATGGTGAAAACTGGTGCTTGAAAAATATTTAATATACGCAATTTCAAAATATTTTTACGAAGTTTGGCAGTACAATTATGATTTAAGTTTTTTAATGCACTTATTTGTCACTTAGGGATAGAAAAACCTCCTATAGATTTGGCAGTACTTTTATTTAAGCTCTTTTAATGCACTTTTGGAGATAGAAAATATCTTATAAGTTTGACAGTACAACTATTATTTAAGTTTTTTTAATGCATTTATTTATCTTTTGGAGATAGAAAATATCCTATAGGTTTAACTGTGCAATTATTATTCAAGTTTTTTTAATCCACTTATTTATCGTTTGGAGATGGAAAATATCTTATAGGTTTAACTGTGCAATTATCATTCAAATTTTGTTAATGCACTATTTTATTTTTTGGAGATAGAAAATATCTTATGAGTTTGACAGTACAGTTATTATTTAAGTTTTCTTATAGCACTTATTTATCTTTTGGAGATAGAAATTATCTTATAAATTTAACAGTACAATTATTATTTAAGTTTTTTAATGCCCTTATTTAACGTGTGAGGATAGAAAATTTTATTAATGAAAGCTTAAAGATGTTGAAAAAGTTTCATAATTTTTTTTTTCTCCATAAATAAAATCTTTCAAATAACACTGATAAGCAATAGTTGATCGAACGTTATCTCCTACGGGGGATAGGCTGTGACTTAACCGGGAAAAGATATAAAGGTTCTCGGCTTTCCAGAGATACGGAAAAATTGCTGAAGGGTATTATGGGAGCACTTAAACATTATGACCCCTTTAAAAAAGGATCCATGCTCCTCATAAATTCCACTAGCTCCTCCCTCAAGATAAGAAAGAACCAATCTCTGAACAGTTCAGAACATTATGTTAAAATAATGGCATGGAATTCGGAGTGGGTGGGTAGGTCAAAGGTCGAAATATTTTCATAAGTGATGTAACCCACCCTACCCTGTTGACCCTCTCCCTACAGATACTTAATGTAAACTTATTGTCATAAATATTATCTGTTTAGAGATGACAAAGAGATGATACCAATCTGCTGACATGAAAATATACGGATTTCAGGTGTGATATCAATGGCTGAAACAAATTTGTTTGCAGTTTGGCAAAAAAGATAAATTATTGTACTCAGGTGAAAATATTTGTCTCCAAAATGTATTCTTAACACCAGCTTGTTGTTGCTTCTTGCAACAGGTAAAAAAAAGAACCCACGTGCTTTGAATGTAGGATTTATGACGCCAATGTGTCAATGAAACATGTTGCTATGAAGCTAATCTGAACGAAAACATGTTGTCAAAAAGAGCCTTTTATTTAATTCTAAATGCGAGATAAAATGTGAAGACAGGAACAGGATTAAAGATATTTTTCCGATAAATTTTGTATAGAAATACATTTAAAATGAGATTTGAAGTTTCGCAAGCTGTAAATATTTTTCTTAATAATAATTTTCCCCACAATCATTCCTTAATAAGCCCTATTTTGTTTTCAAAAAATAATTTAAAGCCAAAAAAAATAATTAGTTTGCTTTTCGAGCCCTTTTCGTGATTCTTGAATTTGAATTTTTTGTTAAATGAACTGGGACAAATAAAAATGTTTTTTTTATGTAGTAAAATATTCTAGAGTGATATAGATTGTAAGTTATGTAAAACTTCAAATTATAATTTTTAACTTATTTTTGCAGGAAGTTTAAAAGTAGATATATCTTACATTTCAATGTTAGGTGACACAGTCTTGATGCGAAAAAAAATACAACCTTAAGAAATTTATAGTATTTACAATAAATAATGTGTAATCTGTCTCAAAATGCAATTGCATTTAATCATTGTTTATTGTTTTCAAAAATAAGCATGAAACATTTGAATTATATCTGAATAGGCATGAAAAGGCACACGAATTATAATTTTTGTCAATAGTATGAACTATTTCCATCTGCATAATCAACTTAAATTTTTTTTTCTCACAGTTAAAATAAAAAGCACATTTTAAACCACTTTCATCATTTTAAAAGCTTTTTTTTTTAAACGTAAATTCTTGCGACTGACAAAAAACATATGTTAATATTTAAGGCAGTTCTCACTTCATTTTTATGTTCAGATCATATGTATTGCATGAGCCACTCTCATGAAATTAAACAACTAGTATTATAAAAACATAAATTGACACAAAATATATACATACAGTCTAAGTATTATGATTATTAATAAAAAACCGTTTTTTTTTGCAAATGTGATAAATTATGCACAGTAATCATAATCCATGGTTACTATTAATAATTGAAAAAGAAGTTTTGTCAGCTTCATTATTAGGCATAAAGTATTGAAATTTCAATTCTAACGTATTTTATATATGTCTATGCTCTGCAATGATAAATCTACCAAAGATTAAAGATGCAGACAAAGTTTAAAAAAAAATGAAATTTACCGGAAATTTGGATTTTTAGTTATGTTTCAATTTAAACTGATCTGAACAAAATAAACTATATCTTCAGATATATAATTTTAAAATATTTATTCACTATAGCTGACGTTAGGTGGGCAATACTTCAAGAGGTAAGTTAAATTGATGGTACAGACCTGTGACTTGTTTGTTCAGCCAAGAAAAATTCTAGATACGTTTACTGAATTTCCGTCATAATCAAATAATCAAACATTTCAAAAGCAGAAGATTTTATGGAGAATAATGTCTACTGGGAGAGACGGCTGCACACACACAGTCTTTGAAACAAAAATTTGTTATTGCTTTTTTCGGCCATTAAGTGTATTCAAATAAAGAGGAAATGATTAAGAGTAAATAGTTACTCACAACGCGCAAAAATTAAAAATTTGTTCAATTATTTTTATAACATATAATTACGAAATTAACGAATTAATGAAATTACGAATATAAAACAAAAAAAAATATTCACAGCAAATAAGAAAGAAAGGCACTAAAGAATGCAAATGAGGAATGAATTAAATAAAATTTAGAATAAATAATTACGCACAAATGGCTAAAATTAAAAGAAACAGTTTTATTGTTTTATGACAGATAATTGCAAAATTAACAGACTTAATGATATTTTTTTAAAAAAAATTATTTTTACAATAAATTTTACAAATGAAGCGAGTAGTTTTTAAATCTAAAAAATACGAAAAAGAAATTGAAGAAGATAAACAATAAATAATTACACAAAAACGGTTAAATTTTTTTTAAAAATAGTTTAATTATTTTATGCCAGATAATTACAAAATTAACGCTCTATTTATATCGAAAAAAATAATTCAATATTCTTTAAAAAATGTGCAAAAAAGTCTTGTAATTTTTAATAGGAAATGCATACGAATAAAAAATTAACTGAGATTTAGAACAAATAATTGCACCTATACTGTTAAAATTTAAACACAAATTGTTTAATTATTGCATAATAAGTAATTACGAAATTAAAGCATTGGTTGATATTTAAAAAATAATTGAATATTTACTAAAAATTATGCTCAAGAAAATAATAATTTTTATCTGATATAGGTACACACGAATAAGAAATTAAATAAGATTATAAAATAAATAATTATACTGAAACGGGGGAAATTAAGAAGTCAATTAATCATTTAATGACAGACAATTGCGAAATTAACGCATATTTAAAAAATAATTAAAGATTCACTAGAAATTGTGCATGGGAAGCTAGTAATGTTTAAATCTAAATACACACGAGAGTTTAAATGAGATTAGGAATGAATTATTACACACAAGCGGCTGAAATTTAAAATTAGATCAATTATTTTATGACATATAGCTACGAAATTAAATGGTGGCTAAAAATTATTGATATTTGAAACATAAAAAAATATTCCTTACAAGTTATATGAAGGAAGCTTGTAATAAAATCTATATAACTAAAATTAAGAGCTTGTGTAAAAAACGTTGCAGTAAACGATAAAGGGCTGAGTGTTACTTATGAATCACGATAAATTTCGTTATTTAAAAACTATCTAATACTGATTATTCATGCAAAAAATTATTTTAAATTTATTTATGAGGCCTCACCAACTTGAGGATACAATTTCTGTATCATGCTGAAATTTACCGAGAGAATATAATTCTCTGAAGCAGTATTCTATAATTCTAATAAATTTAAAGCCTTAACTAATCTATAATTAATCTATTAATTAATCTATAATTCTAATAAATTTAATAAAATAATGTAATGTGGCTCCAAAAATAACTTAACAACGTTTTTATGCAGAAAAATAAATTTTGAGGTCAAATATTTTCATAACAAAAACACAATTTCACAAAAGCAACAACTATAAACTACATTTTGTTAAAATATTTTGCTTTACATTTCGATGCTGTTTGAAATGAGAATAATTCGAGAAATTATATCTAGCTGAATTTTAATGAAGTACAGAAGACACACGAGCTATTTTTCTGTGCTTGCTATTATAATGCATATTTATTATTTAATAGTGCGTTTTTATCATATTACATTGACATTTGTGCGTATATCAATAAGTAAATGAATTTGTAATAAAATTTATTATGTGATTTTGTGTGACTCAATTTGTTTTATTTTTGACACAGTAATTTTTTTAATCACTTTTCTTGTAGATTTTTTACGTAACGTCTACTAGCACAAACTCACCCGTTCTGAAAATTTACCATGCCATGCTAATTTTGTGCAGTGTATTCACCCAAAAGCATAACGTGGCACTCATTTTATGCATTATCTAATCTCGTTAAGATTTACAATATAATTACATTAAAATATTGCTTTACAACATTATCGCACTATCAAATCGTATCATTACTATTTTATGCACGACATTTCTTCCAAAATATAAGGGGACAAGGAATCAAAATGCATCATGAAATATCAAATTGAACTAGTCTACGTAAAAAATCTGCTTTCAGGAATAGTAAAAACTTTTCTGACCACTAAATTATATTAAGTGAAAAATTTCTATCATAAACTCTTTTCTATTTATTACAGTTAAATTGAATATAAATGCATACTATTTTATGCCTACCTAAAATTTGATATTATATATATAGTATAAATTCTCACAAAATAAGGTAACTGCATCTCGTTATTCCATTTCACGAATAAGAGCTAATGAACTAGTGATCGGAGACATGAGCTCAAGAATCGAGCAAAATTGTGGAACACCCAATTTGAAGAAAAGAGATAGAACCTGATAGAATATGAAGTCTATTTTATAAATTTCTGTCTTGCACTATGCAAAACCGCGTTTAATAAAATCTGTAACTTTGACAAACCTTCGAAACTGACACCACACATGAATACATAAAGTCACGATGGCTTAAGAGATGAAGCACTAGCAACAGGAGTGGTAAATTTAGCATAACTAATTCCATTTATGACAAACTAAATCATATAATTCTCAAATATTGCATTAATTTCAATGGTGATATAAATAGTTGTGAGATGTTTAGCTAATCTTAGGCAATAAATTCATTGCCGTCGTGCTGACCATGGGAGAATTCTGTGATTTTCTTTCATGGTACGCAAATATGGTTTAATTTCCCTCTAAGAAAGACTTGACTCGGGAGACTTATTTTCTGATTTGGTTCATAAAATATATAACTTCGATAATCATTCATTACGGCTATTTTCATCTCCAATGATAAACATAGATAATCATTTACGGTATTAAATGACAGCATAAATTTTTTTTCAAAAACTTTTAACATATATTTAATTAAAACATCTCTTTTTTCCGAATTACTGCTATGTTAAAGCCATTCATTTCAATCGAATAATATTTCATTATTCATTAGAACTCAATAATTTTAACTGGAGTGATATAGTGACTTAGCTATTTGATCAATATTTTCCAAATAGCAACCATTGTAGTTAGAAATAGGTATATGATAATGTGTCATTGTGGTGGCCACTATATAAAGCTTTCTAACTCTCCCTGGACTGGGATATGCAACTGTGGTGTTTAGAGCATTCTACTGCGAATCCAGAGACTTTTTGTTCGAATCCCACAGGCAGTTAATGAAAATCTCTTTCCCAGCATTTCCCCCTCACTTTTGAGACTATGCAGTTTGTTCAAACATGAGTATATGCTGTTTTAATCATGAATAAATGGGACTTTTAAATTTGGCTATTATTTGTTTAGGAACTAATTAGAAACAATTTAGCCTAATTTTGAAAACTTTTTATCAGAGTTTTTTTTTAAAAATTCAACCTGTATTGAATAAAAATAAATAAATAATTGATCAACCATTTTTTCAACTAAATCCAAATTTCTGTTTCTTTAGAAAGTTTTACTTTATATTTTTATAACCGTCTTTGTTTTAGGTTTACGACTACTAATATTTAACTACGTAGCCCTGTAATTTTGAGCCCATTCCAGAAGACAAGGGAACTCCTGGATCAAGTATTAGGAGAAATTTGCTTTCATGGATGAGTTTTTGATGGATCTAGCCCCATTTGCGTTGCACAGAGAGGAAGATCACGGGAACCTTCTACGGTTAACCCGACAAGGCACGGCAAGGGGAGGGGGCACTCGAGGCATGGCAAGGAGACTCTAACCCATGATCCGTTTACCATTGAGGATATTTCACGTTAGCATTGTTGTCGGTGCTAGCCGAATGCAAATTCGCATCAACAAGCTAGCTATTACAGGGATTCGAACCCGGTGTGCCCATCTATAGAAAGTTTGTAATAAATGTACCAATCAATACATGAGAAACAAAAAAGTCAACGGAATGATTAAGTGGGAAAAATCACCTCAAAAATGACAGCTAGCAAAATCAGGTTACAAGAGTACACCCTCACTTTCCAGGGTCTAAAATATTTCCTTAAAATCACACGTAGAGAATTTTTTGAGAACGAAATCTTGTTATAACAAAATCTTGGATGCTTTTCATCGATCTATTCATCAAAATTAAAATGAGATCAAAAACTTGTGTGCACAATCTCTTGTGAGAATAAAATTTCTCGTGGTCATATTCCGTGAGACAAAATCTCAAGTGCAAATTTTAACTCACACTCATGAATTCTTATTAATAGATTTCATATTGTAGTGATAATGAAATGATACTTAATCGTGTTGTCGTTCCTTAAGATTTTATGATATGAGTCTTACGAGATCTATAGCAACGTTATTGAATATATAGTAGTACTTACTTAAAAATTGAAAGTGGATTGCTATAAGCAAGTGCAGGTAAGGAAAGCTGCCCAAGCTGGCTAATTAGGCCAAATTTTAAGCAACATGTTTTTGTATGCATAAAAATAGTTTTAAATGTAGTTTAACAAAGTAAAATTACTGAATTTAATAAAGGCTTGATTTTATATGCTTTACATATTTCATATACTTTTTAGTATATTTAGCAACTAGCGTCATTTTTCTACGAGGCAGGTAATTTTCCTAATTTTTAATGGATAAAGATTGCGTTGTTTCGGAGTAAATCAGTATTTATTCAAAAGTAAATAAATGTAAAAAAAAAAAGAAATTAAAATCAGTATTTATGCAAATTTTTTATATAAATAAAGAGGGAATATCTCGTTTATATATTATACTTAGCTCAGAATTCTGTTCCGAAATACACAAATAACGTAATCATTGCAGCAGAAATTTTTTATTTGCATATTAACATATTTTTCATTTTGTTTTCTTACATTGTTAAAAAAAATATTTTACAAATGTTTTTTTTTTCAACGCTAGAAGTTGAGTTCAAATCTGAAATAATTCTTTAACATTTTAACGTTGCACCTTAAGAAAAATAAATAACTGTAAATTTTATAGGGAAAAAAACATTTTTTACAGAAAAAAAAATTGTTCAAAGATAAATACAGATTTTTTCAGTTTTTAATCGTTACTCGCTTTCAGTAAAAAATTCTCGTTTCTTATAGACTTTCTCAGCATATTTGATATTTTAAAGCTATTTTTCACAAAACAGCTCTCTGTTTTTCACCCTATTCATAAACGGATTAAAACTTTCAATTCAAAGTCTAGTTTTTGCCATGCAATCTTGTTTATCACAAGATAACTTTTTATTTCTTTTCAAATCATTTACTATGTCTTCTCTCACTTTACGGCAATTATTTTATTGTTTTGAGCATCGCATAAGTAAATTGCGAATCAACTTCATTGTCAAATTGATACTTTACCTAATTATTATTTGTCGTCAGACATTATTTTTCGGTAAGTTGAATTGTCAGACATTTTTGAAGAGCATGCCAATATGGTCTTGAACGTATTTTTTCGCATAAATATGATTTCAATAAATAACACTTTAAGGGAAAAGACAGTTTAAGATTTTTCTTCCTAACGAAACACTAGAGCTGTGATGTGTCAGGGGATAGAGTATTTGCTTGCCAATGAGGTGGACGGGGTTCGAATCCCAGTGATAGATGGTCGATATGAATTCCGCATATGGTTTGCACCAACCACAGTGCTTACGTAAAATATCCTCATTGGTAGACGGATCTCGGGCTAGAGTCCCGATACAGTCAGGTTAATTATGGGAGGATTATGTGATTTTCCTCTCCATGTAACGCAAATACAGGTTAGTTCCGTCAAACAGTCCTCCACGAAAGCAAAATTTCTCCCTATACATGAGCAAGAGTTTCCTTGTCTTCTGGATTGGGTTCAAAATTACAAGTCCACAGCGTTGAACAATCGTAGTCGTAAACCCAAAAAATTGGTTGACTGTTCAATGACGGTTATAAAATGAAAATAAAAATATCCAAACACTAGAGCTACCGTGTATCAGAGATCTCACCTCTCAATTAGATAACCCGGGTTTGAATGCCAGCGTTGCCTGGTCATATGAATTCTGTTCTTGGCTCGCATGCTGAAATAGTTTTTTATAGAGTTTTTTTGGTTTAAAAATAGGTGTCTGATCTTAAATAACAGTATTTTTCAGCCGAAACAAAAAGGAAAAAAACGCTTTCATACTGGCACACCTGCTAACAATTTTTTTTTTAAATTTAAGAAAAATATATGCATATACACACACCGAAGAGCCATCACATTATGACCACCCTGCTAATAAAATGTAGAACCACCCTTAGCCCTCAAAACTGCTAGCACCCGCCGTGGCATTGATTCCACAAGTTGCTGATAGGTAGTCTGAGGTATCTGGTACCAAGCGCTCACCAACTGGTCCTGCAATTCCCTCACATTGCGAGGGGGTAGCGTGGTTTGGTTTTCCAAATAGGACCACAAATGCTCTATTGAATTAAGGTCAGGTGAATTTGGGGGCCAAGATATGACTTGAAAGTCACTGGATTATTCCTCAAACCAATCCATGTCGATTCGACCCTTATGACATGGTGCATTATCCTGTTGGTAAACGCAATCCCCCGCAGGAAAAACTGTCGCCATGAATGGGAGAACCTGATCTGCAACTATGTTCAAGTAGCTTACAGACGTCAGGGATTGTTCTATGAGGATTATGGGTCCTAATGTGCCCCATGAAAACATTGCTCCTGGGCGAGAAACCATGAAAACCAGGGCGAGTCCATTGTTATAGATGGAGGGTGGTCATAATGCAATGGCTCTTCTGTGTATATATATTACTACCTACACTGATGTTTAAAATTAAGAAAAATTTTTGATCATATTGATTCTCTCCAGATCTACTCGCCGGATTTTAATAAAAATTTGGAATGAACATTGATATATCAGAGACAACTAATGATTCATACTCCTATAAAAACAAAGTGATCCTTCAAAAGTCCATATAAAAAATCTCCATTTGAAAAACATGAACCATTTGAACCATTGACCTGTTATTTGTCTTCAAATATTCGAGAAATCGACCATTAGAGAAGATTGGGCTGATTTTTGATAGATCATATCTTCATCATCTGCAACTCCTTCCTATCTCCATGAGGCTTTGACATAATGAAACTTTGAAATTTGATAATAAAGTGGCATAATCAAGCATAACACTCATTTGAGTCGAAAGGCATAAAACAGTGATGACAGAATTGAAAAAAAAAAGAAAAAAAAGGTTATTATGGACTGTGATCCTCAGATAAACATTAAATCTTATTTCCAGTATGAAAGCATGATTAACAACCTGATTTTATTCTAGAAATAAGGCTGTTTAAAAGTTCTTTCGACAATTGTCTACTCATGCTTTGGACCTATAATATAATCAAAAGAGAGATGGTGATTTCCAATTGTCGACTCCAGAAAGTTTCAAACACGCTCAATTAGGTTGAAATCTGTCCATTTAGCTGGTAAATTTATTCATCAATTATAAAGCGAATTCCAACAACTCTCTCTAAGACGCTCTAAGATATGCTCTATAAGTTTAAAGTCTAGAGACTTGGCCTGCCAATTTCTCTCTCTTGAAAATGCTATCATTTTCGAGAAAATCGTTGACCTGATAAGCTATATATGGCCACACGTTGTAGTCATTTAAATGAAAACAGGTCCAACTGCACCCATGAAAAGCAGACTTACGACTATACCTCAACCCAGTCAAAGTTTCGTGAAGATATGAACCCAATCCAGAAGACAAGGGAACTCCTGGATCAAGTATTAGGAGAAATTCGCCTCCGTGGAATCTTGCCTTCGTGGATTTTTGATGGAACTAATCAGCATTTGCGTTACATAGGGGGAAAAACACGAAAATCTCCTATGGTTATGGAGAATATATAAGAGGGATTTTAACTCACAATGCATTTATGCAACGAAGACCATCTAGAGTCAGTAAATAGCGTTTCTGAATTAGAGAAAGCAATCACCCCACCTTCTAAACGACTTTGTTTCCTATATGAATTCATGTGGTACGGCCTTTATTCTAATAAGAAGGAGTCGTACGATCCATTAATTCATATTTTGTTTAACCCTGTTACTATTTTTTGGTACCTTTTTAAAAACGATGAGTGCAACGGGAAATAATGAGAGATTATTATAATTGTTAAGTAATTTTGTTTATATTTTGTTTTGTCTGCTTTGTAAGTGTTGATAGTTGTTGCTTCTATTATATCAACCTGTAATCACAACGAATTTCCTTAAAATTTGGCAGTAGTTTTGGAGATAATAAAGCAAACGCGAAAATTTTTACTTCTTTTGAACACCAGTGTATTTTCTCTGAATAAACTTACCTTTTTATTAAAATTTTTAAACTTCAAAACATTGGGTACAATATATAGATGATACATTCAACATCCAGCAAACATTCATTTCCAAAAGTTTATTCAGGAGCGTAGCCGGAAGCTTAAACTATTTGAAAATTTTCTTTATTTTATTTTATTAATTTCAACTTGTATTATAATATTTTAAACTTATTTATTACAAAACTATAATTTATTGACTTAATCTGCTTTATTTTTAAACTTCTCAAAAATTGCAATGTAAAGTAACTTTAAGCAGAAATAAAATACATCCTCAAAAAAATGTGCAATTTCTTCTATATCATTGCATTTTATAATTCTCTAATATACTTATAGAGAGAGAGAGAATGATCAGTTGCTTTTCCTTTTCTTAGTTACTTTATAACAAATAATTTCATTTATTCATTTTGTTTCATTTTAACTAATAAAAATTATTTTATTTTTAGGTGCCTGTAGTGTATGAAGTTAAATAAATCTTTAAAAGCTTCAAATTTGACAGATGAGGGACAGCAAAGAAAACGGAATCAACACGAATGGAACCGTCAATCATAGACTTGTTTTAAAACTATCAGACAATACGAACGAAATTTCTTGCAGAGGAAGGAAATGGCAACGGAGCATCATATTTCAATCAAAAAAGTCTTCAATCATTTTCTTACGTTTTATAGAAAGATTGTAAACAATCAAAATTTTGTGTTCCCTTTCACTGAATGAAGTGTTTATGGGTTGCAATTTTACATGTTTTATTATTGTTTTGTAAAACAAAACTGTATTGTTGCTTTCTTCAAGGTTATTTATTATTTAACATCAAACACTCCAGGTAGTTGTGTTAAGAATGCAATGTGTACCGAAAAATCAAAATCATTCTTCATAGATTTGTTTTAAATTTCTTTTTTTTTATTGAAAGTAGTGACGAGTAGAATATGTACCAATTGAACTTTTTATTAATATTTCCTTTACAGAACCATTAGAAAATTCTTCAAAAATGAATTCGTATTTATAATTAAAAATTTTCCTCCGTATGAAACTCTAATCACAGTCAGATTTGCTGCAAATTTAACTATTATATTAACTATTATATAAATTAATCCTTCGAAAACTAAATACCATGATTAAATGGTTAAATTTGAATGGAAACGTATGGTAAAATTTATAACCTTTTTGAAGTGCAGTAAATTTGACAACCCAAGAGGCCAATAAAATATTACGTAATCATGCTTTTGAAAGTTTTTAGCTCTCCTTCTCCACTTAAATAATCACAACACCCTTCTTACTACTGCTGAAGAAATACACAACCACTAGCTTTTTTAATTGAACTGTAACGGTAGTTATCTAGTTTTAGAATTAAATTCAAATAAAAAAACAACCATGCATAAAATTGATTTAAAAAAATTTGAGCAAAATATTTATCAGGAATCTCTTATATTTTCGTTCAGTGTTCAAAAATCTTGACTCTTTTACTCTTGACTTCGAGACTCTTGACTCAAAACTCTCGGCTTTTAACTCTTATCCCAGTTTTTTCCCAGTGCAATTTTTTCTAAGTATTTTTGTAGCGTTTTTGTTTAGTATTTTTTTTAATGGAACAAAAAGAGGATTTTAGAGTCTTACGTACCGTAAAAAATTTCCGGTTTGAAATTATAGTTAAAAGTGCCCTGATTGCAGCATCCTTAATTCCTATTTGATCGAAATATCCACTTTTGCAGTAAAATGTTATACTGTAATTTTTACAGTATTGTTTATTTAATTGCAGTAATTCAGTGATTTTGCGGTATTGTTGTATAAAAATTATGAAATAGTGAAGTTTTTTCTTATTCAGTATAACTTTACAGTAAAAAGGGATTTTACTGTAAAAAAAGCCGGCACCATGAGTGCTGGTACTTCTTACTATTATTCAATACGAAATTATTTACAGTGAAGTGTTATTTTTACCTTCCTACTCTACTGTAGGCAAACATGAGTGATCCAAAAAACCCTCTCCACTTTATGTGCTTACGTAATATTTGGGGGGGGGGCTCAGTGTTGAATTGATTTAGTCAAATTTGAGCCAGATTGTATATAAAAGATATGGAACTTATTATATTGATTTGATTTTAGGAAAAAAGTATTCAAATTATATAATTACTATTTACTTAATATTGCTTAAACCATAATTTTTTTGCACTATGCACATTCATACTTTCGTCGAACAGTTTTAGCAATAAAGTGTCATTCGCCAACCGGCCTGAATTTTTATAAATAAAAAAAGAGAACCTAGGATTAATCAGGAAATTTTGTTAAATCCTTTTTGATTTTTGAACCAAAAAAATTTGGATTAAAAAATTTTGAAAAGTAAAATTTAGAAAAGCAATTGAAATTTCGACAAACGAGTTGTGAAATTTCCTTCGGCGAAAGCAATTTTAAGACATTTCGATGTAGGTAATTATCTCTAAACTAAAATAAAAAAATTCAATTAAGTAATAATTGTTCATAACACAAAATTTGTTCATATTATATTTTATATCAAGAATTTTCTTACACGAGTGGAAAGTCGGAGAAAGTGCATAATAAAAATTCATGTGTAATTGTGGGGAAATATTTACCAACAACAACTAGTTGGAGGTGTGAAATTTGGAAAAATATTTTGACAAAAGTCACAGCACTGAAAAATAAATTTGTTAAAGCAACCTTTTTCACACAACTATGTACAAAAGAAAAAAATAATAACGACAAAAAAAATCCTGAATAACTTCTTACTAATCGGATTGTCACGTACAAAGATTAAATATTTATGGTTTGAGTACCTTAATGGTTTAGTGCCTTAAACATGCTGACTAAGTACTGCAGACGGTAAGTTACAAAACCAGAAACAGAAGCCTAATTTCTCTGAATAAACATCAACGAATTTGGAATTCTGATCCTCAAAATTCGGGGGTAGACGCATTCTGTAAAATATGATCACTATAGTTCGAACAGAACATCGGTTTAAAGTTTGGATTGCTTAATGATATTTTTACTTCATCTGTATTTTGCCATATCTCGAGAACATTTGACGTAAAGTGAAAATTTTTTTGCACACAATTATAAAATTCGTTAATACAAAGATAATTCCATGAAAAATTATTTTATCTTTTATTATTTAATTCAATAAAAGTCAGCAAAAATTTGAAAACACAAATTTTTACATCATTTTAAAGATTGTGGTTTTATGTGGCAAAATATTTTAACTAAATCCGTCGCGAAGTTCCTAAAAAATCGAATTTTAAATTTACGACTTTTGCTGTTTAATGAAATAATTTTTTAGATTCACGAAAATCATCAGCTATCCATTAATTTTAAAAATTTAAAAAAGTACCAATTCAAAATTAGAAAAAATTTTAAGAGTTAATGTATTAATGTTATTGAATTATTCCATATTTTTAATTTAGTTACGATTTTTTAATGTACTATTAATATTTATGCAAGTCTATGTTTATTAGTTACATTAGTGAATAATAAATAATCTTTCTGATATTTAATGCATTTTCCAATGATATTTAATGCATTTTTTCATTGATTCTGATATTTAATGTATTTTCCAATCATAAAAAATTTTAATTCTTTCTAAAGTCTATAATATTAAAAAATAAACTTGTTTTTATACCCAAGTTGCAAAAAACTTTAAAATTATTCAAATAATGGAAAATTTAGCTTTTTTTAAAAAAATATTCATATTTTTGTATTATAATACATTTAGATACATTCTCAAAATTCAATGAGTTCCTAAAATCTCAACTTAGAACAAAATACTTCATTTTTCCTACATAAATATTTTAAAAACACAATTATTGCCTTTATTATAAAAATATTCCTGTTGTGTAATATTGAAAATACAACCTTTTGTTAAAAAATCTAAATTTTTCTTGTGCTATTATAAAAGTTTTTTAAGCTTTCAAAAACGTAGAAATTTAAATTAAATAAACGTTTTCAAGAAATCGGGTATTTTTATGTTCTAAATAATAAATAAAATGTGTCTGATATTCTAAACTTCTTAATGTTTAAAATAGCCGAGTAGATATACTATGTAATATCATTAATTTTTGCCTTTTTGGACCAATCATTATATTGAAAAAATATTCAGAGCTTTATTTAAAAGGCATATATTTCACAGGTGATAATTTTAAAAATTAATGAAATTTCGGAATGTATGCTAAATTTAAATTAATGCTGTGTTTTACTTAACAGCATTTTTTAAATTTAATTTAATTTACTTTTCTATCAAAAATACCAAAAAACACTTATTTTTTACTTGATTATTCACTGAGAATTTTTATATCCTATTATATATACTTTTCAGAAGGGGAGTTGTTCTATTTGTGATTTACTGTCATATTTTATAGAAAATACAAAAAGAAAATAATGCTAGTAATACTAAAAATGCACTTAAAAATTTAATACAACTCTAATATAAAAAGAACACGAAGACATGATTCGAAAAAAAAATAGAATTAAAACGAGTGATATTTATTTACACAGTCCCATATTATTCATTTTTTTTAAACTTTGTGAAAAAAACAACAGAATTACTTTATCATTTTTTCATTACATAAAAGACACCAAAAGACTAGAATTATTGATTTAAAAACCTCAATTTAACGTATTTTATTCTTTCGTTCTGTACAGATACAAAAGCAGATTTTTGCTTTAAAATATATGCCTAATAGCAAGTTTTGTAAAACCTATAAACGGTTACAGAATCCGCTCTTCAGAAAAGTTATGTGCTTATATAGAGATTGCTTTAATAAGTAAACAAACAAAATGTTTAAATTATAAGTTATATAATTAAAAAAAACTTTCTAAAAAAATATTAAAAAATGAAAACAATAAATTGCTGGATTATTAAACATAAGAAAATAAATGATAGTTTAAAAATGATAGTTTAGAAAGTGAATGACGGTGTAGTAAAAAATAGATTACAGTTCCCCTTTTTTTTCATAAGTCTGCATTTTACAAGTCTTTCTTCTAAGTAATACATTTAGGCAATGTGGAATGGTTTGATTTCCTTGATTTTGTATTCCACTTACTAAAAAAAGTTGTAACAATTAAAATAATTATAGCCTTTTATCATAGCCTAGCATCTTAAAGCCAGGCAAAAATGCCATTTATTTGGTTAATTTTACTTTTCAGTTTAGCATTTTTTTTCTCTAAATAGTAATAAAAATTATAATTTTGATAACCAGAATTTCCGGTAAACCGTTACTATCCAAAAGGACTGAATGGTTTAAATACCATAAATTTTTGTTGTTTTTTATGATGAAATAAATGAAAAATTATCTAAAAAACTTAAAACAATAATTATTATTTCTAATGATACATTAAACATAATTAAAAAAATGAATGCTATTTTAAGTAAATTTGCGTCGTCATGGGTCATTGAAAAATATTTATTTGTTAGTAATTACTTGGCTGTTTTTAAAATGTTTAGCAAATTCATTTTGATACTAATTAGAGGCATTATTTTTTAATATTTAAGAAATTTTTAAATCTTTATACTTCATTAAAGTAAATTATCATTGTATTTTTTCCTTCAGATTTTGAAAATCAAAAAATTACCCAGTTACTGTATGAAGGAGAAATAAAAAAAAGCACTCTCATCCAGCAATTTAACTACAACTGTCATTATCAAGTGAGTATTGGAAATTTGACGTTTAAATAAATTAAATTATATTGTATGCAGCAATCTGAAATGCAATACATTGGAAATATATTTAAGCAGGATTTTGAAACTAAAAGTGTCTTTAAAAGGTAAATATTTTAAAAACATGATGAAAAATTGTTCAAAAAATTGTGTTAATTGTTAATGGTGTTAAAAGTCAATATTATGTTTAAATCAATATCTTTGAAGCATACAATTTCAGATGATTGTCTCGAAGTAACTTCGTCGACATTTTCTTTTAACATTTTTTTAAACATTAAAAAATGTTTAAATATTCAAAAGTCATATGATAGCCATTCATATAGATATATTTATTTATTTTCATAAAATTTTTATTCACAAAAATTAATGATTGGCATATTTTGTATATTTGTGAATTCCAAAAAATGTGTTTATAAAATGTAAATGCGAAAAACTCCATAATTTCATTTATAATATTGACTTATCTATACACTAGGTAGATTTTATGGTTTTTCATAATACTTTAAGCACATTGTTGTAAAAACGCACCTAAACCAAAAAATTTTAAAAACTTTTTTTTTTCACAAAATAACATAATTTGATAAAATAATTAATAAATTTGCAATGTTACGGACCAAATAAGAAACAGTACTTACCTTCGAAATGTGAAATTCGGCAAAAAATTGCAGATTGAGACATCATCTAGTGAAGAGTATGGTTTCGCCCCCTTTTTTGTAATGGCGTCACTGCCAAATGCTTCTTGCTTATTGGCTTACCGCATTCCAAATTTATCACTGCGCCAAATCAGATTTTCAGCTTTACTGCAGAGAAACATTATTCCACATAAAGTATTTTATTACAATTACATACATTATATGTATTCGTTAAATATATTTTTTAAATAATTATTAAAATATATGCCTGATAAAAAAATTGCTTAAAAAGAGCAATTTCAAATTAAAATGTTCAAAAACTGTGAATTTCATCTAAGAGAATTTATCATATTTTTAAAGAAAAATTTTTTATGTGCGTTCAGAAATATTGAGCTGCACGATATTAAATCGCTTCCGGCGGTTTGCTTAGAAATCAAAATTCAAAATATAAGTCCATAGTATTAAATTAAAATGCTTAAATCACTTATATAATAATTACTTAAGTGATGTTGCATGCTTAATTTCTAATGTTATTTAACTCTAAAAATTAGAAAAAAACTTTCTTCCGTAGTCTACACTAAGAAAAAAGTTTGCATCACTTAGAATGTGATAATATTTACCATGTCCCTGGCTCTTTAGAAATACCAAAAAGCACGGCAATTTTTAAGCAAGCGTTTTGACTCTCAATTAACCTTAAAATATAGTTTATTATCATGCTTTTAGGTAAAAAAGGTAGTTAAGTTAGAGACTTTTATCATAGCTTTAAAAAAAAAAAAAAAAAAAAAAAAAAAAAAAAAAAAAAAAAAAAAAAAAAAAAATTTTTTTTTTTTTTTTTTTTTTTTTTTTTTTTTTTTTTTTTTTTTTTTTTTTNAAACCGATTCAATTATTACCGCTATTGCAAATCTTACACGTGCACTTTTCGCATTGCCTTGTTGCATCTGATTATGACGTAAAATTTTCTTTCAATTTAATTTTTGCAGCATAAAACGTTTAGAAACCGTCTAAACATATTCAATGTTGCAAATAATGTTCTTACATTGTTCCAAATGTGTAGGTAAATGTGTTTTCTGCAGATACTTTTCTTACAGTCAAATTTTTCTTAAACTCAAAGAACTGTTTAGTCGCCAATTAACTACTCGTATTACCACTATAACAAATGAAATTATCTCATTTTTAAACTTGCATAGGTAAATATGACTTCAATGCATTTTTTCATACTTAAAATGAAGTTAATATTACATTTATTATAAATTAATGTTATGTGTTAATAGTTTCATAGTTTCCTTTTGTCTAGGTAAATGATTCCTACCTAAAATTTTAGTAAAATTATTTTTTAAATTGAAAATATCGTTTAGAAACAAGTTTAATGTCGCTGCTGTTACCTTTCAATATTTTTGCATTTTCAAAAAGTTCTCCTTTTAAATATTTGAACTATCATTATAAGCAAACTTCAACTTCTTGCAGAGGATAAAATGGCTTGTATTATTCGTTACTTTTGCCAACCACTATAACTTATATAGTAAACAAAATTGGTACATTTTAGAAAAGTGAGTCACGCACATCATTAAAAACCATAATCCAAAAGAACTATAATTATCTTCCTTTTTTTAATCTTGCTAAGACATTTCTTCTCCAAAATTTTCAACATTAAATAAATTAAAAAATTTGCAAGGTATGTTTTATAACACCCAAACTATCACCCGCGTAATTACACTTATGTGCTTAGTGATAAATATACTAACCATTGTTAAAACTGGTGATGCGTATACCAGAGAAGGAACAAAGAGAAAATTAAAGGAATAAAATGCGTAATATATTTCAACAATGAACTATTTTAGCAGTAATTAGAGCCTGAGCAAATTCGAAAGAAATAAAAATGATCGAATATATTGTCACAAGTTCGTTGTTTAAAAAATAGATAATAAAGGATTATTCAACAGTAAAACCATACAAATTTAAGCAAATTTCTCGTTAGTCGAAAGCAAAGTTAGGTTTAAATATATTCTGATACAATTTTACCTTCGTAAAGCAAATTTAATTTTGTGTTTTTGATTTTGATACTGAGTATTTAATTAAGTGTGGAATATTTAGTGTGTAAAATATTAAGTGTGGAAGTCCCCGGTCTTTTAAAGAACTCGATGAATGAATTTGTCGTAATGGGCTATTTAATCTCATTATCAGACTTAAAGAATGATTGATATTTTGAATAAAAAAGTAATTATCGTAAGATTGTATAATGATCCTAAAACTAGTAAATATACATAATCTCGAAGTTTTTTTTACAATAAAACAATATAATTGAATTTCATTGCTCACTGAATTTGAATTGGAGAATATTTACTCAAATTTGAAAAGGTTTAATTTGTTGCACGAAACTACAGTAGCCGTCAAATTATTACATAATTTGCTCCCCCTAAAACTTAATAGCATGCAAATATTTACCAAATCGCGTCCTGAGATAGATATAAACAAAGTTTATCTCATTATTTCTGATAAATAGAATAAAATTCCTCTCTGAACTCTGTGTTTGCAACAAAAAAAGTAATAATGAGATTTGAAAATTAGGATGCTGTTGTTGCTCATTTACGTCGCACTAGAGCTGCACAATGGGCTAGTGGCGAGGATCTGGAAAAAATCCCTGAGGATGATCCGAAGACATGCCATCACAATTTTGATCCTCTGCAGAGGGGCTGGCACCCACGATTTGGTGGCCCGACGACCTGCACGCGAAGTCGAGCACTTTACGGTAGAACAGTTTAACGAAGACCAATACCGCACACACCCGGTCCCTACGCAGGCTGATCCAAGTGGTCACCCACCCGCACACTGACCGTAGTCGGTGATCTGCTGGGAACCGTGTCTTAACGATCAGTCCACTGCGGGACTTGAAACTTAGGAATAGTACATCAAAGACTTTTATTAATTCATCAAAGATTATTATATCGTTCGTTACTCACCAGCTCTTAAACTTTGCAATTTAATTAATGCTATATTAAAATCTCACTAGTAATCATATATATGCTCAATATAAAGAAAAATATTTTTTGTGCATAAGTACGTTTCGAAGTGTAATTATTTTTAAGTCGTTAAAAAAATACTCAAAATTCTAGCAAATATTATAATTTAACATTTACAATAGTAGACCATTGGGCACATACGGTATTGGCACATCAGTATTTTTATAATAATTTTTTTAATAATTTAGCAATATAAAATAAAAATGGGTTATTATTATCTTTAAATATCAACATTTCTATTCTAAATGACCATTTTAGTATTTAGATCACCTGTTGTAAGGTGGAAGGCTTTAGTATGATGTTGCATTAAATCTTTATAGATTTATTTATAAAGTCTTCTACCTTCAGGCATCAAATTGATGCAAAAAACCCTCTGTCATTATTTAAATTTATTTGTTTAGAACAGAATTATGCATAACAAAGCTTAATGAATTCTTCATTTACACAAATAGAAATTTTGTCTAAATCTTATATTGCATAAACACTGTTATGTAGTCAAGACATTCTAATTCTATAATAGGATAACACACATCCTCCAAAAATCTACATAAAACCTTTGAAAATAAATTAAGATTTCAGAAAAAGCTTTCAAATATCGATACAAATTAGTAGTTAGAGAAAAAACTAAAATTATTATGATAATTCTGACAGTAAAGCACATGGATAAGAATAAAAATAAAAATAATTACCAAGCAGCTTTGATATCAGCGTCTCATTTTAAAATTTTAATTACTTAGCAAATAGAAAATTATATTAAATCAGTAAATAGTAGCTTGTCTTCGCCTTGTGATTTTAGCATAATTTTAGATTCTGGACGGAAAACTAAACTTGTAAATACTAAGATAACACTAAAAATATTCAAAGAATTTTAATGCTAATATGAATTTATAAGTCTTTTTTTCTTGAAATTTGACTTTATTATCTCTACATGTAATTCAATATTCTTTGAAGAAAAAAAAATTGTCCTATTGCCTGTGAAATAGAAACGTCGAAGATATCTTTTCAAAAATAGATGCAAATGCTACAATAGCTATTTAAAAAACGGTCCAGAATAGTTTTTATTTAACTCTAAAGTTCGCTTTTCTTTTTGAATTGCCATTCAATTATTTCAGAAAAGATACAAAAATGTCTCTGATATATCCAAATATGTTCGGAATGTAACCTCGAAAAATTATTTCTTAAATATTTTACTGTCAACTTTTTTAAAAAATATCTATTTCTGAGAATGTTTGATTGTGTTTAAGAGATTTTTAAGTAATCATCAACGATGTTTTTCACTGTATAAGGGTAAGTTATACTATATACATAAGCATTGATCTCCAAAAACGATTTCAATTTAGAAAAAAAAGATTATTGATAAGTTCATTAGATTTATTTCCAAACTGTGGCGCACTAGCTGCCTCTTTTGTGTATGTGTGTAAACAATCATTCTAAATCTGTCCAAATAAAAATTAAAATTAAAAACAATTAGAGTTTTAAAATTAAAGCAGAACATTTAATTTGTAAGAAATAAGTTATACAGTTACAGCATTTATTTGTCCTCCCCCCTCAAAAAAAAAACATTGCTTGCACATTATAAACTAAATATTTATATTCAGAAAAAATGTCTGTAGATTAAAATGATATAGCTTATTTTCAAAGTTCATACTTTGACAAGATGTGTAAAATTTTGTGCGTTTTAATCGAATGCATAAAATCGCAAAAGTTTCATCAAAAAGTTGTTATAAATTTCTTGTTATAATTTTCTGTTATAATTAGTTGTTATAATTTTCTATTCTTCAACTCACATTTTCACTAAGCTAAAATTTTTTTTAAAAATAAAAATTTGTATTATGATTCCTTACAAGTATTACAATTATAATTTACTAAAAAACACATTATTTGTAAATATTTTTTTGGTAAATACTTTTAATATTTTAAAGATTTTCTTTAGTAAACCACCTAAGTTACCTGAAGACTCGATGCTATACTGATTTGCAGTATACGAGCATCTTGTAAAAAAGCCATGTACCTTTCCATTTTCTAGCGGCCCGCTCCTAATATTACGCCGGTTATCGAAATGAAAACGCGCCCTATGCTCTCACCATGATGGGCGATGATCTTTTGACATTTGTAGACTTTTACGCGCATCAAACTTATTTCCGTTTAATATATCTTCATAACAGAGATATTTTTAGTTTCTTAAGCATATCTCACTAAATTTCGTATTATATCTTAATAACTGTTTTAAATTTTATTTAATTGTTCTGACTTATTAAGAGAAAAAACTATTTGAATATCTATACATGCTAATTGAAAACAATAATCATGCCTATTTCTTTAGTTATAAGAATCATGTGTCCTAAAGCAATATTTTTTGTTTCCACAATTAATTAAGATATCAATCAACTATTGTCAAACTAAAAGGGGCAGAGTAAAAAAAAGGTTTGCCCCTTTTTTCAAGATAAAATGATTTGGCTCTAAAACACTCTAAATATCCTCAAGGCTTGTTTTCAGTATTAAAAAAAAAAAATTAAAAAAAAACATGCTCTATCTTTGAATAAATTCTATGCATAAAAGCTCGAAAATTTATATCGTTAATTAATCGCAAAGAGAACAAATTAAGCATTTTTTTCTATGAGTCAAATTGCGGTTTTATGCACATGCGATTTGTAAAAAACGCATAATAATTGCTATAAACAAACATTTTTTATGAAAAAAAAATATTTTAAATTTTAGCTTATAACAACATGATGAAAAGGGCTTTTTTGTTTATCAAATTGTAGTTTTATACACATGCGATTTGGTGAAAACGCAAAATAATTGCAAATAATATATATATATATATATATTATTCGT
>NC_092211.1:15693328-15837415 GCF_043381705.1 Parasteatoda tepidariorum
TTTTTTTTTTTTTTTTTTTTTTTTTTTTTTTTTTTTTTTTTTTTTTTTTTTTTTTTTTTTTTTTTTTTTTTTTGCTTTTTTTTCCGGTTGACTGTGCATTCTTTTTAAGTTAAGCTAGTAAAGTAAAAATTTATATTAGTTATAATAAATATTTGCAGTCAAACTGACTTAAATCGTGTTTAAACTGAAGCGAAACTTAAATCATGTATTTTCAATAATAATAATAAAAAAAATTCATGCTTTCCATTTTGAAGTAAAGCAAATAGTCATTTCAAAGTGCTTAAACCATAAATTTTTTGTTATGCTACTGGGAATTTAATAATGACCAATATGTTCTTTGAAAGCATCATTATTCAACTGCGAATCACAAAACATTTCTCCGGGCGTTATTGCTTGTAATACTCTAAATGTAATTACTTTCGCTTATCTCTTCTGTCACAAGTCATCAATTTCGAAAAGAGGCGGAGTTTCTGGATGAACGATTACGATTAATTTTCTATCGGTGTGGATTTAATTTTAAATGCCTAACTTAGGTTTTTAGATAGTAGATCATTTTATATTTAAAACAAAGCCACGTGTTTTGCAATACTCTGATAGTTTTAAAGCATTGATTTATTCGTCTTGAATAGAAGTTATATAAAAGTAAGTTTTACTTTCAATTCATATTTTTGACGTTATGGGTTTTTAATTTTTTCTAAAAAAGTTGAAATAAATTTAAACATAATCGCTTGCAAATAATTCAAAATTGTCTTTTTAAAAATTAAATCTATTATATTTTCAAATTAAGGGCTTTAATATTTCTTTAAATCAATTTTTAATATTATGCTAATTCTTTTGGTATGCCGGAATAAAAAGTTCCATTCAAATTTGAAATTCAAAGATAATACCATAAAATTATGTAAAAAAATATGGTATTGTTTATATATTCAAAGATAGTATCACAAATATGGTATTGATATGGTTTTGTTCAACAGTTACTTCCTTTTTCCTCTTAATAATTATAGCATCTATGTAATATAAAGCATTTGTATGTAGGCTGCAGAAACCCTTATTTTTAAATAAATGTGTGATAAAATTAAAGCTTTGACATTTTCTCTGAAAAATGGATTTTGATAATAAACTAGTTTGTATTTATACAACAAAACGAGCAAACTGATTCAAAAACAAATTATACTTAAGCTTGTAAATTGACTCATTTGCAATGTCTATATTATTACATTAACGTACAGGAGAAAATAAAACGAAAAACTCTGAATAACTTTTAGTCTAATAATTGGATCTTCATGTTCTGGGATTCAATTTTAATAACCCCCTACATTTTAAGAGTCCAAAATCCACATCAGTCAGTCAAAAAAAAAAAAATAAATAAATAAATAAATAAATAAATAGAAATTAAAAATAAAACAAAAAGACATCTTTATTTAGAGGAAAGGAGTTTTTGAGTCTTATTTCTTAACTTAAAATATCGTCTGCAGAAATTAATTAGCATATTTGAGGTCGCCCTCTCGAACCAATAGAAAAGAATTCTAGAACTTAAAGATCTGATCATTAGATCAAAAATTATACGAGATGGTTCGTTTTTTTTTTCTCCCTGTACATTATGCATATTATTGCATTATTGTATACTATGTTATGATTGCAGTAATGTGCTTTATTTTTATTTTTACATCTATAAATGTTATTCACAATGTATTATTTCTAACAAAATGGATAATTAGGAAGTATCTGTAATATTAGCTTTTAGTATCCAAACAAAGGCTAGGAAATGCTTTGTGGTACATAGACTAAAGTAAAAAACAGAGAGAATAAAGTGCAAAAAAGGGTATACTAAAGTTTCCGTTCTGTAAATAAGAACCTTCTTTAGTGTCTAAACACCAAAAGAAGATCTGGTATTAAGACACTGAGGAAGGTTCTTGAAGGCACAGCTATTTGTGATTTTGAAACTTCTTTCTAAAATAACATAAAAATGCATTTTTTAGCAACCCCTTTTTATTTTGATTTTGTTTCACACATTTACTTGTAAAACCCTTTTTTTAGTCAATTATCTTTAAAGATTGGTTAAAGACAAAAGCAGAGTTTTTCCTTTTGCTTGCAAAATTATTCATTCAGCAAAATTATAAAAAATAGCTTGCAAATTTATTCATTCAAAGAAAAATCCATTTAATAAAAAACATTCACTTAAAGATTAATTGCGTCGTCAAAACTGTAGATTTCTACCAATTACACTGTATGTCCAATTATTTTTTTTTCACATATTATTTCAATAAACCTACCAATTCATAAAAACATGTGTTTAATAGAAAGCCGATTTATTTGCTGAAAGCTTAGTAATATTTTCCGATTTCACTCAAAACAACATGTTTTATGAGATTAATAAAACTCGTTCACTATTATGTAAAGCTATAAATATCCAGTGTAATGTGATATGAATCATTTCTGGTTGTCTTTTTGTATCACGTATTATACATAGGACACATCGTTTATTTACGCAATCAAACAATTTAGAATAAATGTTATGATTGGGAACATCTTGTTTCTGTCTGTTTGTCTCGTTTAAAAGATATAGATTGACATTTGTTTGACATGGACTTATGCCTTTTGTATGGCGACAAAATTAGTTAAATGCCAATGATTTACATGACCAATAAATATTAAAATTTTTCAAAATACTTAATATGTTGCTGAAAAATTCATTAAAAAAAGTAGAATACAATTTTAAAAAATAACAAAAACTACATAAACGTTTTATTTTAATAGAGTGATGAAGATACGATATTGATTTTGGAATCATTCGAATATGTAATTCAATGAATTTCGTGAATGCAATTATAAATGTGTCATTCTTTCGTAAAAAAGAAAGTATTTATTTTTCGAAGCAATTTAAATGATAACCTGACTTAATAATTCTTAAAATCAAAATTGTTATTACTAAATTGAGTTCATAGAATTCGTGTTTTTAAAATTAATTGTAAATTAAAATGTTCGCTCAATTATATTGACGGGATTAACCATTGATATATATTATTATTGATTAAAACTATTCAAAAAAAATAAATTCTGGAAGTTTTAAGTAGTATTTAAACTTTTCAAATTACTTAAGTTTGATAATAAGTTAAGTTCAATTAATAAAAAATATTTATTCATGTAATAAAACTGTTATTTTCAAATAATTCTTTATATAAAAAAATTAAAAAAACATTATAGGTTGCATAGTTTATATACGTAAAAATTGTATTTATTTAATAATTTTTTTTTTAAAGTACTTACTTAAAATCAAACATGACGTAAGGATAAATCCGTTGCTAATTTTTTTTATTTAATTTTTTCGCATAAATATTTTAATTTATGTGTAATTTTCATCTAAATATTTCTTTCAGAAATAAAGTGCACTCACATTAAAATAGTGGAACAGTTTGAACCCAACATTTTATTGAAAATACACTTGAACTTTATATTCTCGTAATTTTAACAATAACTTTTACAATTAATAAAAATATTTCTTTTTAAAATTTATTTCTCTTTGGAATTTATTTCCTTTTAAAATTTATTTCTTTTCAGAATTTATTTATTTTTGAAATTTATTTCTTATTAACATTGTAAGAAGTATTCTCAATCTTTAATCCATTCAGAAACATTTATAACAAAATTTAAAATTTTTTTTCTCCATTAATAGAATAATTAGAATTTAGTTTTTTCCGAATAGTGTATTAAGTTTGATTCTCTTTAAATATTACCTTTTTTAAATGAATAAAATAATGTTGAGTACCTGATTCAATAAGAATATATATTTTTTTCATAAATTGCATCAAAATATTCACACAAAACCAAAGCACTCAGATGAGAATAAAATTATATAATTTTGGAATGACTAAATACATCAGATATTTTATTTCCTAATAATTAAAAATATTTATTTCCCATGTTTGTTTCATTCTTCTTGAAATAAATCAATTTATAAGTTTTTTGAATTACTAAATAATTGTTATAATATGCACATTTTAATGAATAAATTAAAGAAGGAACACAAATAGTTTTTGTATAGAAAATAAGTTAAATGCCAATAAAATTTGATGCATTTTAAACAATAAAGATTTTAAAGTAAAATTTTTACTTATGCTTCATTTTTATTATTGAAATGTTTTTTTAAGCAATTTCGAAATTTCAATTCAATAAAAATATTTTCTAGGACAATATTTGCATTTGAATAAATGTATTTATTCAATTAAATTCTGCTCAACTAAAAATAAATTTTCTGAAGCAACCCGAATTGAAGAAGGTAAAATGCTAAATGTAAAGATCGGAAATTAATACTGATATGTAACAGCTAAGTAACAAATTAAATGTTCTTGAATTCTTGACAATTATTGTCTCATTTGCTTTCAAGATTATTATTTTTTATTATCTGCCCATAGAATTATTAAAACTTTGAATCTCGTACTTACCTTTTTTTCTGTACAGATAGAGCAGTATAAAAATTAACACCTCTCAGAATTGATAAATTTAGAAAGAAAAAGTATGTTCATATTTGTTTATTTCGACTACAGTGAACTTTTGAGTTTTCTTGATTTAAAAAAATATTTTTCATTACCATTTTTAGAATAGAAGAAATTAATCAAAGGAGTTTATTCGTAAATACGATACTACTATAATAATCTTAAATAAGATATAATATTCTACTTATTCCTAAAATTTTAAATGCATTAATATTAATCAAGCCAGATAAAAACTACCAAAAATGCGCATTGAACTCATTTTATTTAAATTTTTAACTAATATGAATTATAGCACTGAGATTAATTTTTAAAATCGAAAAATTCAAAAGCAAAATATTTTTCAGAAATTGTTAAGAAGACTTTTGTTTAAATAATTGTTTTACGTACATTACACTAAAGTTCCTTGTCTATATAACTAGAATAAAGACTTTTTTTTACTAAAATAACAATTCATGTGAAATTTATTTTCACAAATTTCATATGTTTAAATGTCACAATTAAAACCGACGATATTTTGCATGCTTAGAATTAAGGAGTCATACGTCATTAATGAAACAAATACACAGTGTACCTCGTATAGTTAATTTCAATATTTATCATTCGCTAATAAAAATAAAACACTTCAAATGTTATTCTTTGGCATTTGATGACATTCATACAGGCATAAAAATACAAAATACTATTAACTGCTTTACTTGATTTTAATATTGATTTAAAATTCATGTATGATATCAACAATTCTAAATGTATAACTGAATAGATCTGACCCATATAGCTAACTATTTCCATTTTAAAGTAATAACATAAATATTTCTGTTGGGGAATAAAAAATGAGTTCTTATTTAACATGAGAAGAGAGGAGGTTGATGTGATTGAAGTGTGAAATATGGTTGCGTGACACCAACCGGAAGAAAAAATATAGCTTTTACGCTTTAAAAAATATTTACTGAAATAGTTCCACTAGAAGACTTTGAAGAGTTCCACGAAAACTTCGATCTCAACTGTAACTAAATAATAAAACATTTTTATCTTTTAAATATAAAATCAAATAAAAAATTATATGTAAAAGAAATTACTTGGGCATGTAATTCCACCTATAGTAATGAATAAACTGTTAAAAAATTTTGAGTTTGTGGAGCAAAGTTACTGTTTAAATATGCTACAACTTTAATATGGAGTTATAAACTAACCTTATTATACCTTTTTATCATATTTCCGAAACTGATATTATGATTTAACTCAAACGGAAAGATAAATAAATTTAACATCTTATAGATTTAATATCTTATTAATGGGAAATTTACTTCTTTTAATGATTAAAGGTATTGATAATGTAATTAAACAGATTTGTTTGAGAGGTATAGTAATATTGTAGTTATTTTTAATCGTCTAAGTTGTTCTAAAGAATATCAACACTACAGTTGTTCTCTGCTAGAAAGTTCGGAATGTTTTGAATCATAATATAGCTTACATTTGTTGAAACCGTAATATAGACCTAAGTTTAATTTTTTTATTGTATTTAATTAGATTGATCGTAAGATGTGTTCAACTTATGGAAACGTAATTAAATATTACAAATTATTAGGATTGTAGCAAATTTTCACTATTTTATTTTGTTTCAAGGTATCGATATTATGATTCAATATTTAACCAATTGTTTTGGGAGTGTATAGTGGTGTTTTTTTCTATTTCATTGAAGCCATACCACAATAATAAATAAATGAAATGATATTATATAACGACAAACCTAATTACTGTACACAGGTAGAAATTTTGGAACAATTTTAACCATAATATAGCTATGTTTTAGCTCAAATTACTGCAGTCCGTAATTGGAACATAAGTTTAACCTTGTTATCCAATTTCATAAGTTTGATTACAAAATATTTTGGTTCAACTAAAAAGGAAACATAATTAAATTTCGTATTTTAAAGTTGCCTAAAATTAGCACTCTTTCATAGTTCAAGGTATTTCAATAAATTTTTCTGAGAATGTATAATAATATTTTAGCTATTTCATAGGAACGATATCACTATACACTCTCAGAAAAATCAGTTTCTGGCTCAAATCATTTTTTGAACCATGAACTTTTCATGAACTATGAGCTTTTGAAATTTTTTCATTTTTTATTTCATAACAACAGCAGCTTTATATTCAATAAATATAGTGATATTGCTTCAATTTTAATTGAGTAAGTTATTTTAAGGATATGCGGATCAGCAATAAGACCGTATCCTGGTCGAAGTGTTGGAGTGTGGGAATCAAAATATCTCTTAATTAACATCTTAATTTAACATCTTATTTAATTTAACATCATATTAAAATTGCATATTATGGTTCAAAGAAATTATTCATATTTCGGTTTAGATGTGAACGCTTTTTTTAATGTTTAAGAATCAACATATTATTGCCAAGAATTCCTGTTTATTTAAACAAGGTTCAATTATCAGATTTTTCACTTAATAGTATACTATATATACTATAATAATAATAATATAATATTATAGTTCAATATAATAATGCGTATTTGATACATGGATTATTTATTTTTTATTATTTACTAAGTTTTTTTTTGTCAATTAAAGAACACTAAAATTATCGATAAAAAATTAGCAAGTTTTGATCATTAGAGTACTTATAAAACACGAAGAAAAGAATTACTTTTTTCCTCCAATTGTAAAATTCAATCAGTAAAATATATTATTTTGAGAAATTATGTTTGATTTTCTTAAGAGTTTCAGACATAGTTACGGAAACCAGGAATTGAGAAAATTTGTGAATTTTGATCCGATGTTTTATTAAAATATGGTATGATCTACAGGTTTAAGAAAAGTCACGTGAGCTTTTTGAAATGGGGTCAATAATATTACAATAATTTATTTCTATGCAAAGAACAAATGCAGTTAGATGGATGTTCAGTAAATTCTTAAATATTGAGTAAATTATGAAATACTTAAAACAAATACAATTCGATTCGTGGAAATATAAAAACTTATATGAAGACAATGCAAATTCACTAAACTTTAGCAAATTTTTATAAAATTTATACAAGCTATCTAAGTAATTAAATTGCTCTTAGTTTCTTAATATTTNATATATATTTATCATTAAGCATGTGTACAGACATAGCAAAAGTTATGCAACATCATTTAATTTAATGTAAGAGACTGAAATTTTGACTTTGATATATTTTGTTATTTATTTCTTTATTTATTCAGTTGATTAAAAAACCGACCGTTTTAAAATTATTTCAAGACGCAAATATCTGCGCCGAAAATCTCGGTAGCTCTTTGGTAATTAAAAAAAAAATTGTTTTATAATATATAAAAAAATTTGGTGAATGTGGTAAAATTTGATAATTTCTATCATGATTTCTTAAAGCATGACATAAAAAGTCTTTTATTGCTTTAAATTTACTTTTCAGTTTTGTATTTTTATTAAATATGGTATGGAATTTATTAGGATTTACGATTGTAAAGCAAGATTAAAAATTTTTCTCTGTCTTTCATATGTCTAATGAAACAAATTGATTGCTGCAAAATTCTTGATTTGATAAGAAAAAATATATAATCTAGATTATTCTAGGTATTTAATTTATGAAGGTCTGCGAGCTTAGTTTTAAATTGCTTAAGAAGGAAAATGTAGTTATTTCAGCCTATTTGACGTTAAGTTAACTAAAAAAATTCTTACGTCATTAGGTTCTTACGCATATATAATGTTAAAAAGCATAAAATTTTGCTTAATCCAAATATGTTTATGAAGTTTCAAAATGCTATTAATTTTTATCATTGATGTGAGTTTCAACTAACCAGTTCATAAAAATTTTAATGAATATTTATACTGTCAAATTAGGCATTAATAATATATCTATCTTCTTTTACCCTGCAGAAAAGTTGCTTTTATTTTAAATTATATTTCAACATGAATGACTTTAGCAAGCGAAAATTATAATACAATCTTTTCTTTCTGATGACTAACATTGCTATAAGTTAAATTTGCTTTAAAATGCTGTTAAAAGTAAGATAAATGTTTTTCTTTAGCTTGCTTTAGAATTAAAATATAAGAAATAATTTGGACTTGTGGAGACTTTTGAGAAAAACAGCAAGTTTTTGTCCATGATGACTTGGTTCTCGTATTTAATGTATTATATTCACACCGTGAGAAAAAAATACAACCAATACTATTAGAATATGATAAACTGTGTTTTTGACTGTATGTAAACATCAAAAAGCTCAGTAATTTTTACTGAAACACTTTGGTAATGATTTTGGAAAAATAAACAATGAAATATGGCTTTAAAATGTATGATAAAATTAAGCAAAATAAACATGGTTCTTTAAAACATGGCATAAAAACCATTTTTTCAGTTAAATTAACTTTTCAGTTTTATATTTTATAATATATATGTGTGGTAATATTAACCATAATATTGAAGATTCAAATTTCAAGTAAACCGTTACCATGTAAACAACAAGCTTACTGAATGAATGGTTCAAATACGTATTATTATTTAAAAAAACCATTAACGTCATTATCATACAGTACGGTAACTTTAATAAAATTTGTTTCTTCATGCATGGATGAGCTTTAGGCTTGTGTTAATGGATTGGCAATTTTAACAGGAAAAAATTATGCTCATGTAAAAAGTCATTCATCAGAAACAACAGGTTTATTAAAGCTTTTCAAAAAAATTGCATGTTGACGTGATAGGATTATTTAATGTAATATAGTGTCTGGAAAGATAAAAGTTGTGTTCCGAAAAAAAACAGGTAGAATATTTACGAACTTATGTATATACGTTCATAAAAACGTATGAACATATATTTATGAATAATATACAATAGCCTGGAACTCTTAAGAACATATCAAAATATGTAGCTACTGACAAGCAAAAGTACTGTAAGTATAATAAGTACAGCAATAAAAAAAGGTATCACCCTAGATAATTCTCAACGACAAAAAATGTGAGTAGTTTTTGTGAAAAGCACTCTTTTAGACAAAATGGTAGAATAATTTTAGCTTCCATTTTTAACAACTTATTCAAAATAATATTTTATATAAATTCTAAATATTTTAAGCCAACTTATCATGTAATAAGGAATGATCATTTCTTTCCTATCTTCGGATTCTTATAAAAATTTGCCAAGGAAATGTGTGCATAGTTTTTCATACTTGCTCTGTTTTTGCACTTAATTGTTCCTCATAAGTACTGTTATTAGTCCTCTTATACTACTCAACTGAATGAAAGAAAATTACAGAATTATCTTTATCAAATTATCATGGGCAATATTAAATATTTGAAACAACTTTATGCTCAAACTTTTCTCTCATAGCTAATATAGATAACAACTAAATTATAAAGAATTGGCAGTTTTCAGATTAAAGACTATTTTCAGAATTTTCGTAAAATATATAATCTTGTATCACACTATAAAAAAATATTAATGGCGTGACGTATTAATAGTGGGTAAACACATGCTGAACACGTCTTAGCTTGCTAATAACTTTATGAAACATAGAAGAAGTGTAATCACTGATAAGTTTTAGGAATAAACCAGAAAGATTGTATGGTCGCCGAGCACGCTTTCTGATAAGAGTCATAAAGATAAGAACGGACCGCATTCCGCGTCAAAAACGACGATTCTTGAAGATAAGCTTCCGATCTTTATAATATCTTCTTTTTCCATTTCAGAACGAAATGAGCGTCTCTTGGGGGTCTAGTTTGAAAATAGGGTAGTAAACAACATGACCGTTAAAATTTTGAGACAACCAATCGTTGTCAAGCAGGAGAAAAATTGGACGTTATCTTAAATTAGAGTAAGTTTTTTTTTTGTTGCGAAAAGTAATAAATACGAATAAAAAAGTATCTTTGACGTACAAAATTTTTACTTGATAACAAATACAAAGCTTAAATAATAATTACAGCTGAATTGTTAAATTCATTTGCATTTCTACTAAATTATAGCATTTATAAATTGATACAAAATGATAAGTTTTTAGTTGTTAGTTGTAACAACTTTAATTGGCAATCCTTTTTTTGACTCTTAGTTCACTGTAAGAAATTTCAGTGTATCTTAACCCAAATAAATAATGATAATTGTTTGGAACCAAAAATGTAGTGAAACGTTATGGATAACTATTATTATCAAACAACTGTCATTACACTTGTTTTGATGCAAGTATTTAGAATTACTATAAGATATGATATAGGCAAGCAAGAATCAACCAGCAAAATTATTTTTACAAAGCAATTTACAGCATTAATTTCGGCGCGTACATTCAATAATTTCAGAAATAAAATAAGTTTGTAAATCATTGATACTCATTAAGCATCAAAACAAATGTTCGAGTTAGGCTTACTAGAACAGAAGCGGATTGAGATTTATTGATATGGTAATCAACCCTTGCCGTCAAGCTAAATATGGTAGGTTTCCGTGCTTTTACTTTCTAGGTAAACGAAAATGCGCGTTAGTTCCATCAAAATGTCGTTCAAGAAGGCAAATTTCTCCCAATACTTGATCCAAGACTTCCTGAGTTTTGTGATATAATTGACATGTTAATCAACTAATATTGCCAGAATTTTCTTTATAACACATCTAAAAATATGAATGCTTTTGCAAAAGTGAAATTCTGTTTCTGTGGATGGCTAGCAATGTGCGAGACGTAAGTAACAACTATTCGTACCCAATATTAAATGACCTACTATTACAATCTGACAGTTCCGAAATGCATGCCAAAATTTGCTTTTGGAGGCGAAAATAATTCATAAATGAGTGTGAGTTTAGTGCAAAAATATTAGATTTTAGATGTTGAGATTTAGATACCCTTTAAAGGAATATTTTAGCTTTATTCTGTGTCAATTGAGGTTAAGTATTCGTTCACATTAATTTCGGAATTTTATAATACCAAATCAGGCGAAATAGTACACCTCGGTTTTTACAGTGTGGCAATAAGTCGAAAGATTGAGGAGCAAAAATACATTTTTTTTTAAATAAATAAATGCACTCACACAAATAATACTTATAAGATTTGTATTTTAAACAGAAGCATTATTTTAATATTTGAAGCAAATACTACTCACCTTCTAAGAATTTATGAGCTCTTTTTGATGCGGTATAACACGTACTCTCCTGTCCAGCATATTGCCCTGGTACAATTCACGACTACTTATTTACACTCATAATAAGTTGTATGTCTTGATCAATGATGTTATGTTTTTGACGAAATTCGTATCCTCGAATAAGCGAGGATAGTAGTTTTGAAGTTTGAGGTGAAATGTTTATTCGGAGCTTTTCCTGAAAAACGGTTTTGTGCATTGAGAGAGAAAGAGAGAGATTTACACGTTTTGTAATTAAACTACATGAAACTTATAGATGCTCGAAGAAAATTGCTTACTTATTTCAATTCAGCTCAACCTATGCCGTCAAAATTATTTCAGAACCTCCCCTACCAAATATAAAAGAAAACTTTTTGTCAAGTTTAAACTTTTTGTCAGCAAAATATTCATTTATGCAATATCATAGTTAAATATTTAAATGTAATAAAAAGTATTAAAATATTTAAATATTTAGTATACTTTCCGAAAAATTTAGAGTGTTTCTGAAAAAAAAAATAGAAAACAACGAGTAAACGTAAAATAATAGCTATGCTTGAAAAAAAAAATTATTTTTTAAAATCAATTTTCCTTTTTCAATTATATGTATTCTAGAAGTAAATTAAAAGGGTTTATCTATAAAAAATTAGTAAAAGAAAATCGAAAAAAATTAAAAAGATTTTTCAACCACCCTATTGAGGATTATTATTTTGGTTTCATAAAAAGGCTCTAAATGTTTAGACAAGAAACTCTTTCTTTTGACCCTGGTTACCTGGTATCAGGTAGTATAATTGTAGTCGAGAATGAATCATAATCAGGTAATGTAAATACGACCACATAAATCGATTATTCGATACGTCTTTAAATACAGTATTTCCCAATGAAAACATATATAACTTTTATCAGGAGATAAACTTTCTTCTGTGGGTACGTTTCACCAATCAACTCAGAAAATATCGTACTGATCTCTTAAGCTTCAAATTTGGCGTTCTGTCCTCCCCCTCACCATAAGCTCATTGGTTTCCTCGGAATAATGGAAGCACAATTCTCATTCCATTTTTAATTCTCAGAATATGACTTATATACCAAATCTGATCTTAACAGATTACTCCAAAAGAACTTCAATTTTCCTTTAATAACTCACTAGACGACGCCACGACTTCTCAATTCATATAAACCACTAGATAACTGAGATATTTTCTATCCCTCTGAATTACTAGGTGCCAGCCTCTTTTCCGGCTTATCCATAGGGGACACCTCTTAGTCACTTTTTAGCTAAACAGTTTGCTTTGGAACAAAATTGAGGCCTCGTGTCACCTAGTATAACTACTTTTGCACATGACTACAATCACGGCTTCTTAACTTTTAATCGTACCTTTCATTAAGTGTAGCGTATCGTGGCGACGATTCAGGAGACAAACTAGTCTTACGAGGTTGTTGTGATCTTGATCCCTTTCACGGAGAAACATTAGACATCATTCTAATGAACAACTAGTCATATTCTCATTTCGTGACGTATAGTTTGTCTAGGGTAAGAACTCCTCCGACCACAAAGTCTGAGACTCCTTGCTGATCTGGAAACAAGAGTAACGCATTTCAAGGAGGGTAGTTTCTCTTTACTCTAGGGATAACACAGAAGACGGAAGAAATACAGGGTGTTTATAAAGTCCCGGACCCATTTTGATGTTTAATAACTCAGAAAATAATAAAGATAGATTAAAATTAATAACATAAATGGTTAGATAGACTCCAAAAGTTTCATGCCCCTTGTCAATGAACTTCCACGTGTGCCCCCTTCGTCACACGGAGAATATCAAGTAGATAGTCAATTTCACGCCAGGTAGCGGCAAGCATGTCGGCACCCACAGAGGCTATTGCGGTTGTAATTCTGGCTTTTAGGTAATTCTTTAGGTAATTTAGGTAGTTCTTCTGGCTTTTTGGTAATTCTGGCTGGTTGTAATTCTGGCTTTCTGGTCATCAATGTTCAACACGATACTCCTATAAACATTGTCCTTTATAAATCCCCGAAGAAAAAAGTCCATCGGCGTTATATCAGGTGATCTGGGTGGCCAGGGAATAGGATCTCCTCTCCAAATTCCTCTTCCTGGAAAATGGTCGTTCAAAGAACTAATAATGTTGATACCCCAATGAGGTGGTGCACCATCTTGTTGCAAAAAGACATGTAGCTGAAGCTCTTCTAGTTGTGGAATTACGAATTTTTCCAACATACGACTGATGAGACCATTTTTTCTGTAAAAAAGAAAGGCCCAATGACTCGGTCGTGCATTGGTCCACACCACACATTAACCCTTGGGGAATTCCTTTGTGTCTCACGGTATTCAGGGGGGTTTTCAGATTCCCATATGCGCACATTATGGCGATTAACAATGCCGGAAACATGAAAGTTTGCCGACATGCTTGCAGCTTTGAATCTATCTAACCATATATGTTATTAATTTTAATCTATCTTTATTATTTTATGAGTTATTAAACATCAAAATGGGTCTGGGACTTTAGAAACACCCTGTAGATTCCTTTTCCATTTGCCGACCCGCTCCAAAACCTGCCTTAAACAATGATCCCACATTTCTACTTGAAATAGTTATACCTCGTTACCATATTTACCACCACGGGTCCAGACGAATGGCTAGGGGAGTTCGCATCTTGGACAAACAGTAGAAGACTTTTTAACTGAACCTGCAGCAAAAATGTAAATATTAGCTCTAACTTTGTTCGAAAGTGAAATAAATACCAGTTTCAAACCTTGCTTGTTCCTCTCCAAGCAGGGCTTGTTACGTAACAGAACCAGCTGTGCATCTTTCTTGATTTCGTATATTAAAAGTTAAGTCAAATATTTACAGAGCAAACAAAACACATAAAGGACTCCGTCTAATTCAGCAGACTATTAGAGACAAGTTGAAAACTCTTCCGCTGTTGCCACATGCAATTTCAAAACTTCTTCAGTTCATTTAAAATATCATTTCCCCTCATCATTTCATTTAATTTTAAGCATCTTAACTAAAGAGAGATTGAAAGAGATAATTAAAAGTCTTTTCTAAAGTTTGTAACCAACAAAGTTTTACATAGCCAAAGTAAATAAAATTAAGAGTATTTAAAATGTTACGTGTTTGTTTCTTTAATAATTTTGCCTTGTATTACCGCTAACTTAAGTAATGATATGAACAAAGCAAAAAATATGATTATCTGAAATTCGTGTTCCTAAAGTGAATTCTTAATGACAAGAAATTCTCGTAAACAAATTTGCTATTTCCGTATGATTTAAATTTTGAACTTAGAATAAATTTTCCTTAAAAAACAATTTTTTCGTCCTTAAGAAACACACAAAATAAAAAGAAAATAAAAAAAAGGAAGAAATAGAAAAGAAAAATAACTACTGAATATATTTTACATCTATCTAAAATCAAAATTTAGAAAGTATTTTCTAAAAATAGAAATGTTCCATAAATCGAATACTACATCAAAATTCAAATAATATATCCAAAATAAATTAAATTTTATTATCATGAAGAGATTTAATTCAAAGTTCAAAAGACATTTTATAAGGTTACATATATATGTATAATCGATCAAACAATTAATTTTAACGTTGGTAATTTTATGTCTAAAGTTTTCTAAAAAATGACAAATAAAGTCGGTTAGTTTGACATATATTTGCTTATTCAAGTTAATTAAGGGATAAAATGATTAAAAAAATTAAACTTTTATAAAATAATAATATATTAATTCATAAATCAATTAATTTAATATAAATTATAAAAAACATTTAAACTTACGTAGAGCATGAATTTCGAAATCAAAGGAAATTTTGAGAAAATACAGTTGATAAAAAGATCAAAAAAATTTTAACCTTAAATTAATTAATGTTTCTTTTGAATTTTCAAAATACAAGAAAAATGTCTTTGTAAGCAATCGTTTCAATAAGTCGTATCTATAAAAAAAAATAATGCAAATATCCCGAGTGTAATAAACCGCAAAACACGTAGGCATATTCATAAAATTTAATCGATGTAATTACAGCTGCTTCGGGAATGTAAAATATTTATCCTTTCGACATTTACAATGGCATGTAATTTCGCATTTAGTTATATCATTTCTTAAGGTATTCTAAGATTAAGAAGATATTTTGTCATAAAATTTAACAATTTTATGACAAATTTAGGCTGAATGGCGAAAACCACTGAGGATTTTTTAGGTCAGTAATGTGGTCGGTTCAAGCCTGAATTCGTGTCGACCAGCCGTTGCTGGGATACGAACCGGGCCCAACTCATCGGAAAGCAAACGCTCTATCCCCTGAGCCATCACGGCTGCGCTAGGTATGTTAAAATGACTGCGGACTGAACAACCACAATTACAACGTGTCAAATAACTGTTGCCGTGATGGGTCTAAGGATAGGGCGGTCGCATTTCAATGAGGTGAAGCAGGTTCGAATCCCTGCGATGACTGGTCGATACGCATCCAGCATTCCGCATCCAGCTTGCACCGACCACAGTGCTGACCAAAAATATCCTCCGTGGTAGTCGGATTACGGGCTAGAATCCCCTTGCTGTCAGGCTGACCGTGGGAGGTTTTTGTGGTCCTTTACCTCCATGTGACGCAAACGTGTGTTTTAGTTCCAACAAGAATTCTTCTACAAAGGCACACATCTTCCAATGCTTGATCCAGTATTTACCTTGTATTCGTTATTGGATTCAAAATTATAAAGATGCGGAGTTAAACATCAGTAGTCGTAAAACCGAAATTGAGTTGGCTGTTCCACGACGGTTATAAAATACAAAATAACTGTTATAACTGTTCAACTGCAATCGAGGATAGAACTAATAGGCGCATTGAAATAGAAATGTGCTTCAAAATGAAAAAACTTAGAACACCTCAAATAATTAACAAAAAAAGTTTTTAACTACAGTAAATAAAACTTAAAAGAGGAAAAAGGAAACTTTCTTGGCAAAAGCACGTGCACCAAGATCTGCGCAAAACTAATCTAAATAGATGAGAGGAGGCAAAGAAGACTAGCTAAAGACAGAGGTGTCTTGAAAAAGAAACTTGAGGCCTTATGTGCCTAAGATGATAGGTAGGTAGCTATAGTAAACTGGCTGGACACTACACAATGACATAACTTTCGTCATTTAAAATTACTAGCAAACAAAATCAGCTACAGCCAGGAACAAAGTTCTTATAGGGCATGTCCCAAAAGCAATGTGACTTTTCCATGAAGAAATTGCACGTCGCAATGTGTATTTTCTTCAACTGGAGGATTGAGCGATTGGATTCGATAAATGGGGGTCGATTTTGCTTTCTATTCAGTAAAATAATAGTGAAAAATTCGGCAAATATGCATAGATCATTCAGAATGTACCAATTCTGTAACTATATATGCTGAAAAAGCTGCTAACTATATATGCTGAAAAGCTGCTTTTATGCTGTAAAAAATTATGTTACATCTCAATACAAAAAATGGGGACACCAACTTTTCATCAAATTTGCGTAGTGAAGGACATTACATAAATTTTGGTTTTCGGTGTTTCTCTACAACAAAGATAGTTCCTAGTGTACTGAAACATCAAGAATGTTCTTCCACACTATTTGGGGTAAAGTAGCTTCCATCATTTTTGTTATTCAGTAACACTAAAATTTATAATTGAAGTAAAATATGATACACATAAATTTCCACCATTTTTGTTATTTAATAACACTAAAATTTATAATTGAAGTAAAATATGATACACATAAGGGTCAGTGTTAGTTTTACGATGCAATACACGATGTTAGTTTTACGATGCAAATAATCTTAAATTTGCTATGCATGGATACACAATTTTTCAAAATAAAATTAGTTTGTTAATAATGTACACACAGAGAAGAAAGAGAGACAGAATATCTATATTATATAAAACGCTTATACGTATGTATCAATAAAACCGATGATATTTCTTTTCTCGAGTTGGCAACAGTTTTCATTTTTAATTGATGGGCTTCGGCGCGCAAGAGCACGTAGTGAGCATCATATGGCTAATCTATATTATATAAAACGCTAATACGTTATAATCGATAGGCTTCGGTGCGCAAGAGCACGTAGTGAGTATCATATGTCTAATCGGGTGAATTCTCATCGAATTATCAAAGAATTTCTCACAAAATTATCTTCATCGAAGCCGATGCTTTACATCCGGCGTTCAGTACTTATTCATATTGTTTAACAACANCAATATTTTGGGCACTCCACCGATCACAATTGTTGTTGCACTATGAATTGTTATTACACAAATGTTATTACGCTATGAAGCATATGTAACAATTAAATTAAAATTCACAAAAACAAACAAAAAAATAAACAATTATTAGTAAAAAAATTAAAATTTAAAAAAACAATTAATAACAGTAAAAAACAAGCTAACAATAAATAACTAGCAAAAAAATCAACAGTCCTGCTTAAACTAACATCTTACAACCTAATGTAACTTCAAGTTGAATTGCGTGTATAACTGAGACATTGCAAAATGTTTATTTTTTTCAATGTAAATAAAGAGCTTTGTGTTGATAGTATTTAGTATTATTACTCTCCCAATAATCACGAAGTTAAAATTATTTGACGGCACGTCTATGATCTCATTATGCAATTTTTTAGAGAAAATGGCACGTTGGTGCATAAAGGTTCGCCACCCCTGCTATAGGGCATGTCCCAAAAGTAATGTGACTCTTCCTTGAAGAAAATACACGTCGCAACGTGTATTTTCTTCAACTGGAGGATTGAGTCATTGGATTCGATAAATGGGGGTCGATTTTGCCTTCTATTCAGCAAAATAATAGTGAAAAATTCGGCAAATATGCATAGATCATTCAGAATATACCAAATCTTTAATTATATATGCTGAAGAAGCTGCTAACTATATATGCTGAAAGGCTGCTTTTATGCTGTGAAAAATTATGCTGCATGTCAGTATAAAAAATGGAGACACCAACTTTTCGTCAAATTTATGTAATGAAGCACATTAAATAAATGTTGGTTTTTGATGTTTCTCTACAATGTTCCTTCACACTATTTGGTGTAAAGTAGCTTCCACCATTTTTGTTATTCAGTAACACTAAAATTTATAATTGAAGTAAAATATGATACACATAAATTTCCACCATTTTTGTCATTCAATAACTCCAAAATTTATAACTGAAGTAAAATATGATACACATAAATTTCCACCATTTTTGTTATTCAGTAACTCTAAAATTTATAATTGAAGTAAAACAGGATACACGAAAACGTCAGTGTTAGTTTTACGATGCAATACAAAGTAAGTATCGTGAATTTTCTATGCATAGATGCAAAATTTTTTAAAATAAAATTAGTTTGCTAATAACCTACATACAGGGGAGAGAGAAAGAAAGAGAGGGAGTGAGAGAGAGAATATTAATACGAATTCAAACTAGACTTAACAAAACAGAAACGAATAGAAATGAAATATTTTAAAATTATTAAGTATACTAAATAATTATCGCATCTTAACACTGAAAATGTTGGCAGCTGCTTTATATTTAACAAAAGATATAATTATTGGAGTAATAAACATCAAGGGCATTTTTCATTGAAATAGACACCAAAGTAAGTTTTTCGTGTAGCCAGAACACCAGTCAAGTTAGTTTTTTGTAACACCAGAAAAGTTAATTTACACTACTTTTGGTGTAAAGCCGTTGCTTCGTTTTGCTTTCTGTAACACTAAAACATATAATATAAGAAGATACAATACACTTAAGAGTAAGTAAAATTAATTTTGCGATACTATTTAAAGTAAGAACAGTTAATTTAGGATGCATACACACAATTCTAAAAATGAAATTAGTTTGTAAGCCAAATACATATGTATGTAAAAGATAGAATATTATGACGAATTATAATTAGCCTTAGTTATAATAATTGAATACAGTAAAATTTGTAAGATATTTTTTATAGTATATACTACATACATGCAGTATATACTTTAAGTATATACTTCTACATACATGTACTACTTTGTTTGGATAGGCTGTTCTTTAGCTCTTCAAATTACTGTTCATCTTGATCAAAAATTTTAAATAGTTTTGAAAAATGTTATAATTATAAAAAAGAATTTCTTTTTGGCAAAGGAAGAAAAATCGAAGGAAAAAATCTTTATTATATATATTTGTTTATAATATATTTGTAAAAAAATATTTGAAAAAATATTTGTTTAATTAATTATACTACCATAACAAGCAAACAAGAGGGCGATTTGATTTTAGAAAAGTTGCTAATTTATTTTGCATTCTTTATAACTGCTATTAATGCACATTTTTTATCATTAGAATAGGCAGTACTTAACTAAAAAAAAATATTTTTAAATTTCACATAACCACGGTACCCATTTTTTGTCAAATCTAATTGAAAAATGATACAAAACGCAAGAGAACTGAATGCGCGAACGTGTAAGAGGTCAAAATAAAACCACTTTTTCTGGTGCAATGTGAGTTGATTCTTATATATTGACTTGAATTTTGGCCATACAATATTAATTAAACTTGCGATATTTGAAACTCTACCCACTTAAGCCTTCACGTGCATTCTTATATTCATGTGTAGTTTTCCTACTGGTCGGGATTAATTTTTATTGGACGAATATAAGAAGTAAGAAAATGAAGAAAAAATATCCTTTTATTGGAAGGAAAAGCAATATTATGCTTAAACATCATTTGTAAAATATTGTTTCGAATTTCATATATCTCCTTACCTACTGTGTAAGTAATCAGTATTGTTTAGTATGATAATATCAGTATGTTTCTTTGCTGAATGGCCGTAAGTAAACATATACAACTGGAACAGTTTAAAAGCTTATGGTGCTGAAAGTAGACATAGAACCGCAAAAGGTTAAATAAATGTATCATCTAGTGGACGGAAAGATTTTGAACACAATTATAAAATTCGTTTACAGAAAGAAAATTTCATGTAAAAATTTTTTTTTTAATATTTGTTTATTAATTTTTATTATTTAGTCTAACAATAATTGAAAAAAATGTTGAATTACAAGAAATAAAAGTTTTTACATGAATTTAAAGAATGTAATTTTAAATGGCAATGTATAAAATTTGAACGAATTCGATCGAATAGTTCTTGCAATATGAAACTAATTTTAAATCTATTACTACGACTCTTTCAAAATTTAATTGCTCAGAAACTATTGGATTTGACTAATTTCATTCCGAGTTCATGATAAACTATTCATTAGATAAAAAGTTATTCAGAGAGGTTTTTTTTGTGCAATATACAACAAAACAAGATAACCTAGAACATATAAAAAAATGGGTGAAGCAAATCAGCACATAAATAGCAGCAATATTCCTCAATACCAGACAAAATTATCAGAAATGTAATATACAAACTTATTATAAGCGTGAAAAACATTCATTTTGTGCCGTAAAGAATTTAGGTAAAAATGTTTTTTATAGATAAAAATATATTCAAAGCAGCTTCATTGTGCCTCAGTATTGCTGGTTTTTCAACTGGGATTGTAATTACGATTTCAAGATTTCTTAAAGTAGAAGTGCTTTGAAATTTTAAAATTTTTCACAACTTTTCGAGTTGTATAGCTCTTTAATGACAATTAGCAAGAGCCTGCTCAAAAAAGAAAATACTTACACTTATTTGCAATTAGTTTTTCTACTCAAAAATATAAAATGGAATACTGTGTGTACCAGGTTACCCATTATCTATGACAATAGCAGTTTACAGCTAAGCTCCTGAAGCTAATATAATATTTCGATGTTAACTGAGAAACATAACGTACTGGTTTGTTGGAAGTCCAGCCCTTAGACTGATTGAGAAATATAACCCACTGCAATGCGGATAACAAGTTTGTTGCACTGTCCTTGCCTTTCCTATACTAATATAGAGTCAACAATTAAATAATTGTGTCTTAGGCATTTGTCAGTTTTAGCTCCTGCATTTTTTGTAGAGATCGCCTGTGTGATTGTTGTTTTCCTAGAAATTTCATTTTATAACTGTCCTTGAACAGCCAACCCAATTTTGGGTTTACGACTATTAATGTTCAACTCCGTAGCCTTGTAATTTTGAACCCAATCCAGAAAAGAAGGGAACTCCTGGATCAAGTATTGTGTAAAAATTTGCTTTCTCGTGGAGGACTTTTTGATTGAGTATTTGCATTACATGAAGAGGAAAAGCACGAAAACCTCCCATGGTTAACCTGACGGCAAGTGTACTCTAACCCATGATTCGTCTACCACTGAGAATATCTTTACGTCAGCACTGCGATCGGTGCAAGCTGGTTGCGGGATTCGTATTGGCCAACCATTCTTGGGATTCGAACCCGGTTCACCTCACTGGAAGGCGAGCGCTCTATCCACTGACCCACCTCGGCACTTTCCTAGAAATTTGTTGATAACTTAGAGAGAATATTTTTTCACTGTATATTTCGTCATCATTCTGCACTCATACAACAATTCGCACTCTTATTAATCGCTCACCTTAGGTAATAATTTAGAATAACTTCCATTTACTAGATAATGACCTAATGAATGATTAGAGTAGGACTTATTAAAATTTTCAAAATAAAGATTTGTAAATGTAATAATATTTTTAAAAATATGTCTTAATTAATATAACAATTATAAATAAATAATTCTAATTAATATAATTTTTATAATTTTTAAAAAAAGGATTTGGTGGCTATGGCCCTTGCTATTACTTGCAATCTCCAGAATTACTTGGAATTATATCCGTTCTTTACCAATAGCTTCGGGGTTTGAACTTCCGATACCACAGCTTTTATACTTTAATTTACAGTATGCTACTCTTCCGCTTGCAGGGTGCAAGCGAAAAGTCACCAAATAATGTTATACCCTTTTGGTATCTAATTGTAAAAAATTTTGGTTGCAAGAAATTTGACGAAATTCTACAATTTTTGGCGATTTTTCTCTTGCGCCCGGTTAACTGAAAGGTACCTCTAGTATATTTTATTTTAAATATAGCAGAGTTGCACTCTATATTTTGATAAAATCCGTACCTGCTTGCTCAATTTTTTTCACATTGCTCCATTAGCTCATTTTCCCTCTTCAATCGACTATGAGATGGATTTTTCAATAAATTGGCAAATTCCCAGTGATACAAAAGTATATTGATAATCGCTCCTTGATCCCAAATTAGCTTCTGGTATTCATTTATGCAGTTTTAGTTTCATGTTTGAAACCACTAAGCTTTACTTTTTCTTTCTAGTAACGAAATATGGCTTTCGCCAAACGCAGGAAAGAGAAAACACACCGAAAAAAGAAAAATCAAAAATCGAATTTCAAAGATAGCTAAATACTTTTTCACACAAATATTGTCATCGAGTCTCCAAACTAAAATTATCCTATTTTTTATTAAAAATTAACTAATGGCTATGTCAATTTCCAAAATATGGAAAAATAAAAGAATTTTATCAACCTTTCCGGATAATATAATGTGAAAAACCAGAAAACAAAACTTCTAAATTATATATTTACAACATTATATCGAAATTTTCAAAAGAGACCAAGTTCATTTTTATTTTTAGACGAAAAAATGCGGCTCCAAGCAAAAAAAATCTATTTTCTATTTATAAATAAATTTTTAAAAAAACTTTAAAAAAAACCGAAATGAACAATTTAATCGCTCTAAAACTTATTCAAAATTTAAACTAAATGAGGTATACTGCTTGTGATTAATCATTAGGATGCTGATCTGTGCAATAAATAAATTAAGCTGTGTGTGTATGAATAATTAAGCTGTGTGTGTGTATAAATAATTAAGCTGTGTAATAAATAAATAAATTAATAATAAATAAAAACCTTTTAAATTTAATAAAAAATAACTAAAAACTAATGAATCATAACAGAATGTTCCTAAAACATTTCTTTTATCATTCCTCAAATAGATTTCACGTCGTGATTGAAAGAAGCAAGCGAAGTGAAAATTTCTAAAGCAGCAGTAAAGTTGACATCAGTAATTTGTTTCTTATAGCAGAGAGAAATATTTAAAAAAATATTTATGTTATGTGAAATATTTAAAGTAGTAAGTATAGTTAGAGGTTGTAGAGGTTATCTCTAACTTACCTAAAAAGGGCTGAAAATGTATTTCTTATTTACTAACCTCAAAACCTTTTATAATAACAACAGAAAGACTTACTTTTAGTTTAATCTCCAAATGCACTAGCAATGTTTTGCACTAGCTTGCTTTGCTCTTTCTTTAAGTTGAACACTAAGAACGCAAAAGTTATTAAATAATTATATTAAGAAATTTAAATAAAACATTTTTTTAGAGAAATAAAATATGTAATTTTGTAAGCAAAATGTTTTATTTGAAAATCAAATTAGATTCGACATGAAACTATTGTCAAAGATAAAAAGTTCAATATTGGAATAAATATAATAGAAAATATTGAAATTTTTTTTTATTGTATAACCGTTGTTGAACAGCCAACTCATTTCTGAGTTAATGACTATCAATTCTCAATTCTGTACCCTTGCAATTTTGAACCCAACGCAAAAGACAAGTGAACTCTTAGATCAAGCATTAGGACAAACTAGCCTTCGTGGTGGACTTTCTAATGGAGCTAACACTAATTTGCGTTACAGGGAGATGAAAACAACGAAAACCACTCACGATTATCCCGACGGCTTGGGGACTCTAACCTATGATCCGTTTATCAGTAACTTATGATCCGTCAATCAGTTGAGATATTTCTACGTCAGCACTGTAGCCAGTACGAGCCGAGTGCAAAATTCGTATCCACCAGCAATTGCTGAAGCTGAAACCTGCGTCAAAGAAAATTCCAATTATTATATCCATAATGAACTAGCAATCTCCATTATGAATCGATTAGTGAGCTCCATTATGAATCGAGTTTCAACTTTATTTAAAATTTGAATGAATTCTATTTTTCAAATTTTAAGGCTCAGGCTCTATTCGCTTTACTATCAGTCACCCGCCATAAATTGCTCAGCAAACATTATTGTTTCGTCCTGCTAAATAGATAGTAGTATAGAAGTTATTTGATGAAACAAACTCATTGTCTGATAAATAAATAAAAATTAAAAAAACTGATTTTCATTTATTTAGTTCCCAATTTTATTGAGATAAAATTCCAACCTTATTATTTTCCACAGTAATTTCATCCACAGACTTGTTTTGTAAACTCTCCTCATAAAGATATAGTTAATTTCACTACTTTCATGGATTAGTGCCCCTAAAAAAGAACTTGTCGAAAGCTATATTGTTGCAATGTTTGACTCGTGAGCTCCATTATAAATCGAGTTTCAACTTTATTTAAAATTTGAATTGAATTCTATTTTACAAATTTTATAGTTGATAATTTAAAATTATAATTCCCAATGGTCAGCCATAAAGACATATATATATCAGCTTTAAACATATCGGCATTTAAAACCATTAAAATATATAAACATATTCAATGTGTGGATTATTATTATCTAATAATAATGAAATTAGTTAAAATTTATTTTTAAAATAAAAATTAAGATTGAAATAGAAATTAAAGTTGCTATAAAAATGAAATTTAAATGAAAAATAAAAATTTAAATAAAAATTGAAATATAAGTAAAAATCTACGATTAATAAAATCAGGATTGTTTTTTATAAGAAATATAGAGCTTTTATATAGTAAGAAATATAGTTTTCAAGAACAAACATAAATTTTAAAAAAAATATCAGGCATCTGCTATATAATTAGTTTTGACAAAGTTATTTTGAATTTTTTTATGAAATATAGAAAGAATTTAATAATGATTTAGTAATAATTTTACACGTACAATTTTTATATGGAAAGAATTCGTAGTATCTGAGAAAAGAAAAAATTCTTATCATTTCATCACTTTTTATATATTTTGTCTTATTTCTTACATTTTGAATTCTATAAAACATTTATTATTTTACAGATGCTTGCTTTTTCCCCTTATAAATAGAATGGAAGAAAAATGCCAAATTTTCTGATTATGCAAGAAGTAAAATTTCACAGAAAACAAAATTTGTTCAGGTGATTCAAAAAAATATTGCTTGTGTGTTGTATAATTATTGCTTGTGTGATATTATAATATGTAATCATTTATTTCGGAATAAATTTATTAATTTTTTAAAATATCCATGCATTATTTTGATTTTCAGTGGTGTCTTGTTGTTTAATATAAAAACATTTCTTAATATCCAAATAATATCTATAAGTACTATTTAACTTAATATTAAATATTTTTTAGTGTTGGGAATAATANATTGAAGAGCAAAAATGCTCTACAAAATGACACATGTAGCTAAACTATTTAGCAAATATATATATATTCCCACATTCATCTCGGAGTACATTTTAAAGATTTTTTTCAGACGGATTTTTTAAAATTTTTTTGTACTGTTGTACGATTTGTTAAGTAAACAATAATTTTTTGTGAGGCATTTAAGAAGAAATAATTATTTAAAGACCTTATAACAGCGATGCAACTGAAAGTAATAAAGATAATTTCAATTTTAAAAAAAAATTATACATACTTAAATTTCATTTCGAAGTTGTTGCTATTATCATAAAAATTCCGAAATATTAAACTTTGAAATTGAAGTTTTTTTCTTGAAAATAAACGCACCGAACTTTGGAAAAAGTGTCAAATCAAACAATGTTTCATTAATTAGACAGCATTATTGAAGTTCAATACAGGAAAAGCAAAACTAAATCTCAAATCTCGTTATGGTTGAAGTAAAAATAAACAAATGAAAACCTTATTATCGAGAAAATGTCCAAAACATCTAAAGAAATTTTAGGTTTTGAATCCCAAAATCACTTAATCATGTTTTATTTTACAGATTATTTTGCATATTCGTTCTTTTCTCCGTCTGCTGTATTCATTTTTCAAGTAGCATTCTGACACTGGATGTCGTTAATTGGATCAATGGTTATGGTGTACCATAATAGGAGAAATTTAAATCAAAGTAAGTGAAAACTAAATTTTATCTCTGTTGCAAATAAGAAAAAGCAAATTTCAAGCATTCCGATTTAATTCCGACTATTGAAAAGTACTATTCCGACAGGAATAATAAGTTTATGTAACTTTCAAGCTTTTCTTTACTATTTTTTTTCTATTTTGGTTGTAGCAAATAAACATGCATATTATAAAGGTAAAAAAGTTAATACATCCTTGACTTCCTGTTGTGGGCCAAGGGGTCATGAAAGTTAAGGTTCCACAATTTTGTGACAAAAATCATCATTTTGGCTATGCAGTGAGCTTAGTGTGTAAGTCACCTTAATCTCCTTCACGATCAACTATGGATCAACATGTACCTTCAGGATCAACATGTTACGGAACCAAAAATTTATTGACTTAACTTTTTTAGCAATAATTAACATAAATTCCCTCTAATTAAATAAATGTTACTGTGAAAATTACGGTATAATTATTTACGGTAAAAATTGACTTTAGGAATAATGCATACAAAGTGCCGGTGCTATCTATCATAATTTTATCCGAAATTTTGTACAGTGTACTCACCGATCACAAGCTGTAGTTGGTTCAAGTCACTTTTGAGAACCGAACCCCAGTTCTTCGCGATGACAGATCAGTGATTTTAACTATTGAACCATCGTAGCTTTTACTGTAAGGCTAATTTGAAAAAAAAATAACGGAACATTACATCATGTACACTGTAAAAATTTGGTGTCTAGCTGCCACCATTTTTGTTATTGAGGTAAACTAAAAAAATTTACAGCTCATGTAAACATATTTATATTTACTTTTTAGGTGTTGTAACTTTATTTATTTTTGTTTTCTGTATCTATAAACAACACATATTTTCATGCGCATCAGAATTAATGACTATATCACAAAAACATTTCGTTTAAAAAACAAGCACATTTTTAGAAATATATTCTCCTTAATTTTTTCAAATATTTGCTATTTTCTCTATTTTGTATATTTTTTTGCGTGATAACAATATATTTATACATAAAAATTTTTTTGTTAATTTTACCTATAGCTTCAATAGCAAAGTTATTTTCTAAAAATATTTTACTTTTGACACAAAAACTCTAAAATAAACTCAATGAACTCAAAATAGTTCAAAAACACGATAATGGATTCAAAAATAAATTTTTTTTAAGGAGTCTGAGATAATATGCAATAATTTTTCATAAATACTTTTAAATTGCTTTAATCTTTTGCAATGTAAACATGAAATGAAATGAATTTAATCATTTAAAATCAAAAAGATACATTAAATTTCCATATAATATCAAAATAAAGATGCTACTACACTGATGGCAATCTTGAGACTTATTAAACAATTTAAATTTACTGCAACCACAATTCACTGCCGATTTGAAAGGTATGAACTTGAAACTTTCGAACAATTTAAGATGAACCATCGTCAGTTAGATTTTAAGAATTTTCCACATTTTTATGACTCAAAGTTAAACCCATATTTTGTAAAGAGAAAGTAATGGTGAGTTAATATTTAAAAAAAGTGACAATTTTATACACAGTAATGGGTATCTGGGCCCACCATTCAAATTTCAAGATTTCAGACTGCGTCAAAGGCTATTGAACGGTAAATATGTAATGATAGTTCCGCTGGTTCTATTCCAGCAATGCAAAATTATTTCAATTTTAAAATACAAATTCTATAAGTTAGTAAATTATCTTCATTATTTTTTACTTAGACAATAAAGATATTCGGAATAGTAAGAAAAAATAATTTTGTTATAATTATTTTTTAAAAGAGGAAAACTTCAAATTTTACTTCTTACATAAGCGAAGAATAATGTGCACTGTAATTTATGTCTCTTTTAAAATAACGATATATGCATTTATATAATTTTATTTAAAATTTTTTTAATTTAGTTACTGTATTTATTGATTTGTATGCTTATATTTTCTAATTGTTTTTATTTATTTAATTATTTGTATTTAGCTGTTTATTTCAAATACGAAATTAAAGTATTAAATTGATTAAATTAGGTGCTAAATATAATATTTAGAAACATCAAGACAGTATGTGTAACACTTCAAAAATTTTTTAACATTTATACATTATTAAAAACAATTTATTTTTATTAGATTATAATTAATAAATCATGAAATTTTATTGAAACAATAAAATATATACCTTAATGTTTAACTGTCTATTGATAAGTATTTTGTGGAACTTTACAAAAAGAAAGCAAAAACTATTTATTTAATTTCTCATGTTTTATTTATCAGTGCCATATAAAAATATCCCTTTTAAATTAAATAAAAATTTGCCTTAAAAGTAATACCCTACTCTAACTAGGCAGTAAAATATTCTAACATTATGGCAAACGTTTTCGTTTTCAAATTGAACATAATTTGTCATTTTAAAATATATTTATTCAGAGCATCCTCAGAATTAAAGTCTTTTTCTTTTTATGAGTTTTAAAACGAAAAATGAACGAATTACGAATTAAAGCAATGACCAAAAGTTTAAATCAAAAAAGTCTCTACGTGCTTAATAGTCAAATTAGTCACTGGGTTCAAAATGTTCAGAGTATTGTAATTTCAGAATAATTTTTTATTTTCGAAATAAGTCAAGTTGCTAAAAATAATCTACATTTCCTTAGTGTAAATTTTAATTACTTATAGTTAACAAAACTTGAGGATATTTTTTTTACATTTTCCTTTTTTTCAGTCAACTGGAATGAATAATACTTCTATCGAACGTTTTTGCAAAACTTCCAATACAAATATTTTTAAACATCAGCTTAGTTTATATAAGCGAAAATCATAATGAATGTTATTGTTTTGAACTTTATTAACTTTTACCGACAATTTTGATCATAAGCTTAAGTACCATTATTCCGAATATAAATATCTATATTTCCTCTATTTTTAATTAGAGAAAAAATTTCTTTTTAAACGGCATGATTTCAAAATAACATTTGTTTTAAATGGAATATGATATAAAGATAATTTCAAGGATCCAAATACATTTAAAAGTAAGAAAAACATAAAAATTTTAAGTATGGAAACACTTCTTATTGGTATTTGGCTTTAAAATTAAGGGACGATAAGGCTTTAAAATTATGTTTTCATCATTTTTCATTTAACTAAAAAAAATAAGTTAGCTTTGTTTGTCATTTCACTTTAATAGAACAATGGAAACTATTCATTTTACTGTCTAACTCTAAAGTTAAGTTTGCTCCATTTGTCACTTACATAAATTAAGTTAAATTAAGCAAAATTAGGTTAACTTCATTTGTTATTTAATTTTAATGGGCAGTGACAAGGATTTCTTTAATTGTTATTTAACATTAAATTTAAGTTTGCTCCATTTGTAATTTTAAAATTAATTTCGTTTCAAATGTTGCAACAATTTTTTTCCACTCAATTTCTTATACGACATTTAAATTAGTTTTTATTCTAGATTTTTTTTATAATTAAGATGAACAGAAATGCTTTTACTAACTATTAATTTTATTTCACAATTCAACTTACTCCAATTGATAGTTATTTCAATTAAATTAATGTTTAATAGCTATTAAGTTTTAAAATTAAATTTGCTGTCAAATTTGCTAGTATTTATTTACATTCGATGTTTGATTTCACATATAAATTTCTAAAAAATGAATTTTATATATTACATACATACATTACATTCAAATTTTTAAAAAATGAATTTTACATATTACATACATACATTACATATAAATTTTTAAAAAATGAATTATTTACCTGATCAGAGTCATGTGCAAGCATCAACTACTACCTTTGTGTTTCATAGTTTACTAAACCATTTCCGAATGTGTAAGCGGTCGTCAACATACCGACAACTCGCAGTGAGCATTTTAAGAGAGTGGCCATAAAGTACGCACAAACCTTATTCGACGCTCAACCATTACCATAGGACGACTATGCAAATGAAAAAGCGTATAAAACCTGAAACAGCGTTAAATGGCATCTTTCGATATTTGTTGCATTTCATGCATGACTATCATAAGTATCTAACGATTTGAAATCGCCATTAACACACTCTTTACTATTACTTTTTTTATCACTGCCATTATTTCAACATGATTTATTATCCATTGAATTTATCCCCTTCTTACTGTTGTTTTTTAAGTACAAATTTAACAACTAACTGCAATAAAAATTTAAATCCTAAAGATCCATAAATTTAATTTTCAGTATAATTTAAGTTTTAATATCTATGAATTAAATAATAAATTTTGCTTGCTTTTGGATGGAAATTTTCATTTACATCTAAGAATATTTTCATTATTAAAAATTTAATATTGCATATTACTATAAGAAAGCAATCTAATTACCGATTTTTCTATAGAAATTCGAATTATCTCCTCTACACTTGGTAACTATTAATATCTAAATAAATTAGCGATTAATTATTTAAAGATAGAGTGTTTAGGTACTAAAAAATTAAACATTTCAGTTAATATTTAGTTTTTAAATATCTGAATACAAATAGTTTCTTAAGTATTAACAAACTATTTTTATTCATATATTTAAAAACCTATCCACTTAAAAAAACATGGTTACAACAATACTATGCTTAGCATTGTTTTTAATCAATTTAAGTTACCACTCTTATTAATTTTTTTAGTTTTTGACTGAAATTTTGTCTTGATAATTTTAAATTAAAAAAATATTTATTTAAGGTTTATTTACTCCACACTAGAGATGCACAATGGGCTATTGGCATCAGTCAGGAAAACATCCTTGATGATGATCCGAAGATATGCCATCACAATTTTTTGAAACTCCTTCCTCAATTTATTTAAGAAATAACTAATTCTTAGAAATATATGAAGTTATTTTCATATAAAAATATTTAATTTACATACAATGTATTATCCATGAAAAGGTTTTAGAATTTGCAGAATTTTATAATTTTTAATTTAAAAAAGCCTTGTCACAAAAAAAAATTTTTTTTTTTTAGAAATTATGCTGATGCATTGCTTCATTAGACAAACTAAGAAGAGGGAGAAAATGAACGATAATTAATTCTCAGTGATATTGAAGAGCAAAAATGCTCTACAAAATGACACATGTAGCTAAACTATTTAGCAACACATATAATTTAGACAAAACATAATTTTTAAAGTAGACATGTTTTTCATTCATGTTCTTGAAACTATTGCACTAGTAAAAAATTATCTGTAATTAATATATGTTTATGCAAATATTTCAAATAAGGTTTTTTTTAAAATTGAATGACATTTTTTTTTCTTTTTAGGGTTCAGTACGCCACTTTTACACGATGCCATTTTTAATTATGGAAAATGCACTGAAATACTATATTCTTAGAAAAAAAATGTTAATAATTGAAGCAATTGACTGTTGAATCATGAATTTTCAAAAGGCTTATATAAGACAAAGTTAAGTATACATTGTGTAATATTGTATTTGAAATTTTGAACATTATTCATTATTATTATATTATATTTTATTCATTAGTAACAGCTTGCTAATATTGATAAGGGCAAAACCACAAAAACTGGTCTCAACTGTCAACACTTAAAAATATTCTAGTTGAAATTTCTATTGAAGGGCATGGGACAGCATGTTGATCAGACACATTTTGAACATCAAAGTGACATTTTTGCATTAAATTTTTTCTTAGTCTTGTTTCTCGATAAGTTTTCATCAGCAATCAACATTCTGGAAACTCCGAACGATGAAAGTACAATACGAAAAAATATATCCTTGCTTACATGAAAACCACTTCTTTTCAGACCAAAAATGCTCTCAAACTTACAGTATAAATGTAACGTATAACGTAACATAATTAGTAGTAGGTTATCAAAAACAGTAACACTTCACCAAACAGTTCAACTTTTTCTCGGTTAAACATTTTATGTATTTAAAAGAAATTTATCGCTGGGAAATAAAAACAATTTCAAGTATCTTTTTGAAATGAATGTTTATTTACTAAAGAGATTTGTAAAAAAGGATATAGTTTTTCTCATTTACCAAAATATATCAGTTTGATTATCACCACGAAATCACATTACTGATAGTCACATTACTGATATTCATCCAGTTTGCTCAATGATTAAAATATATTAATCATTTTAGAAAAACTAGCAGTTTTGATGTCCCATGATTTTAAGTAATTTTCATAACTGAAACAAAAATGCAAATAACATTTTTAAGCATTCATATTTACTTGCTGCTTTTTTGTATTAAACGTATGGACATAAAAATTAGTACTTTGAATTGTCTGTTTTAAATAAGATAAAATTACAGTAGCGCGCCGATTATCCGAACTGGTCGGGACCGAACTTGGTTCGGATAATGAAAAGTTCGGATAGTTGGAAAGTTGCTTAAAATCTAGTTTAAATGATTATTATTTATGCACTAACTTCCCTTCGCACTTTTACCAGGCTTTGGTCTGGCAGTACTATCTAAAATAGCTCTGGCGTGTTTAAAAAAATTTTTCTTTCAATTTTTAAATATTTTTCATTTATTTATTTTCTTACTTTTTTTTCATTTTGAATTATTTTTATCATATTTCAGCTTTTTATAATTTTTTTTTATCAATTACTGATTTTACCACACTTTTCTTTATTTTCCATTGCAAAAGAAATCCAGCAAAGACTTTTGTTTCAAAGAAGATGCTCTTTTTTGAGCAGCCATAACCCTTATTCTTTTCAAATAAATCAACTGAACTGGATCAACATCATTTTGACGTTCTAGCCAATTCATTGCAACATCCAATGAATTGCATGCTTCTATATGAGAAGGTCCACTATCTTGAACTTGACCACCAACTTTTCTGTCTGCGGAGTTCCGATTTTCATTCAAAATTTCAGCAACAATTTCATCCTCATTTAAAATTTGAAATACTGGGCCGTTTTCAGTGTCTCGACATCAGTCTTCTATTTCTTCTGCTGTATAGCATGACCTCTTTACATCAGGAAAATCTACTGGTTCAGAAACATCAGTTTCGTTTATTTTACTCTTAAGAATTTTATTCCAAGATTTAAGATTCCAAGCACTGTAATCACTAATCATTAACCATAAGTAACAACTACCCATCCCCTAATTGTAGAACTTCAGAACATATCTATTCCTAAACTCCTTCCTCATTCCAACCATTGTAGATAATTTTCTGTTGAAAGGGGTATGTAGGTTTAACTGTATAACTAACTACAATACATGTATGCATTGCTTGCTATAAGAAAACTGCTAAAAAAGGTTTTAAATTAAATATGGTCTTCAGATGTAGTGGATATTATTTATTCCTCTAAATTTAGCAAAATTGTAGATAAGTTAAAAAAAGTATTTTAAACTTTAAAAAAAAAAAAAAAAAAAGAAGAAAAAAGAAGGAAAGAAAAGAAGCGAATTCGGACGTAGTTCGGATAATTGGACGTTCGGATAATAAGGGTTCGGATAATCAGCGCTCTGCATTATATTTGATATTTTCTAGGAAAATAAAGCTTTATCAAAGTGCAGATATTTTGTTTATTTTCTCTCCTGTTGCTGGTTAATTATTTCAAATTTATTATTTTAATGTACATTTGATGTTTTATAATAGGATCGAATTACTTTTTTGAGTTTTATATAAAAAAAACTTTATTTTGTACCTGTCCAAAGGGAAGCAATAAATGTTATGATAAAATTTGACTTGGAAGATTTTCTATGTAAGACAAAGTTAGAAAATTTGCGCACATTCGACAAACAAAAAAAAATATTATTTTTTTCTAAACTTGCTCTGAAAAATGTCAACTAACTGAAAAGTGCCAATTGTTGTTGTGTTTCAATATTAAACAATAACATGTAATAATGCAAAGATGGCTCTTTTGGATCACCAGTCTTTACGGGGTAGGAGAGTAAAATAATAATTGTACTTAAATAACATTACTTAAAGTTTTTTTTATTTTATTTTTAAGACTTTTTCCTTAAGTGATTAAAAGGACAGAAAAATTCCAATTTCTCTATGTTAAGTAATCGTAAGAGCCGCCACTTCTGCTTTAATTACATTGCGTTTAATTTTGCTCAATTTTTAACTAACTATAAACTAAACTTGAAATTAGGAAGGTGTAGAGGATATGTACAGAAAGTGTGAAGGAATAAAAAAAAGTATAGTTAGTTCGAAATTAGTAAACTGTTAAACTTGTTTTGAAAGTACAACACTCTGTAGGTCACAAAAATGCAGCTACAGAGTTGAAATTTGACGTGTTAAAAGGGATATTTTTACTTATGAAATTAACATCATTGTTCAGCAAACTAAGAAATTAACATTTTACTTATATATTTTTTTTTCGAAATCCTAATTTGTTCAAAGGCAATTACAGTTTTAAATGCTTTTCAAACAATTCTTTCAAACTTTTTTTTTTTTGCGTCATGTTACATTTTGACTAGAAAATGCATAGATGTATAGATGATTGTCCTAAGAGGAATTAAAAAATAAGTTTCGATACTTAGTTCGAGAATTATCAATTATTAAGCTTGAAGTAAAAGAAAATCAATCCAGAAGATAGAAATACCTTGGAAGATTACCACCTATAGAAATACAACAACAGATTTATCTTATCGTAGTTAAAATTATAATCACCAAAGCAATGAGACTCAATAATAATACGCTTGCCATAAACAAACTTATACATGCCAAATAATATTTTTTCACAGTTGTTGAGACAGACTTTTGTTAGACTTTTGTTATTCGTAATTACAGACATTACTTAGAACTTTTTCAAGACATTCTTTAGTGTTGTTTAAATAATTTTCGTCTTTTTCTTAGAAAAAATCAGTGCATGAGCTCTATAGCAGGAAAGAAAAAATGGAAAAAGTTTTAGTATTCTTTGCATGTAATTATTGCACATATACTTTTTATTGATACATATAGATAAGTTAAAAAGAGCTGTGGAAATTCAAATTTGATCTCATATTATATCAAATCTCACTATATAACTAAACTTAAATATTTCTTGAGAATGTTTAATTCTTTCTATTTTGAGTTAGTTTATAGTTAAAAAAATCTCCATTAATCCATTAATGCTGTGATTAACTTTGCATTTCTTTGATTTCATATTTTGATTACTGGGTAAATTTCCGTCAAATACAATTGGTTTATTTATTACATATTTCACCAATGCTAAAAAGTTGTTCTGGCTAAAAATTTTTGCTGGAAACAATTTAATCATATTACTAGAGTTGGCAAATTGTTTGGAAAGATAAAATTCTTGTTCAGTTTATTTTAAATACTTTAGATAGTATATTTTGAGAATTATATTATTCAAGTTTGTTTCTTACATTTTTTCAATTCTAGTTAGAACCAATGCTAAATAGTTGTTCTTACTGGGGTACTTTGCTTCCAAAAACTATAATTCTAAAAGGAAACGATTTTGTTGAATCAAATTTCAATATCTTAGTTATCTTCTTTTCAGAGATCGTATTTTCAGTATTTGTTCAACATATTATTAATTTTAAATTGTACCAATTTTAAATAGTTGTTCTGTCATTTATATTTTGTTCTGTCTTTCATATTTGTCTGATTATTTTGGTTCAAGATACCAAAATATACAAATTTATTAGAAAGTCAAAGTTCTTTTTGACACAAACTTAAATATGTTAGTAGGGAGACTCTCTACTTAACATTTTCTGATTTTACGGCATTTCTACATAGCTATGGAAGCTAATGGAAATGCCGAATTCTTAGAAAGGGGCAATAAATGATGCGAAAGTTCGGAGAGAATCAGCCAATGAGGATGAGGAATGTGGTATACTTTACGACTCAGCATCATCGAAATCCCGCCTACCAGGACATCGTAAAAATTTTTTCATCCCAACACATAAATCACATGAAGTTGACGCCAAAGTAACTTTACCAGAAAGCTTTGGGTTTCTTCCAAAAACTGCTGAGTCAACAAAAGGATAGGAGGGAGGAGAAATTTCAGGGATTTTTCATCCTCCGCATCCCTTTTAAAATCCCAAAATAAATCAAAAGAATGCTGCAGTCATACGATAAGGTTCTCCAATGATTCCCAAGATTCCCTTCTTTTCCTCTTGCAACAGATTTATGGCATTTTTCTCCTATTTCTTCTGCCAAAAAGCTATTTACTAATTGCTTTGTAGTGCAACAACGACTCTACAGCGACTACGCTATTTTTAAGAATTTCACAAATTGAGACGTTGGAAAATGCAATGTGCATTGTAAATTCTCAACAATACATATTGTTGACAGCTTGAAGTACTTATTATGCTTAAATGCTTTTAAATATCTATTAACAAAACTTTTTATAGCAATATTCAATTTTTAAAGTATTGCATTGGACAAAAATACAATGGCGTCTGCTGCTGGACCTTGCCTAGTTGCTGGACACGCAATGAATAGACTATTGCAAGAAACCTTCTGTTATATACATTGTTGACGGCTAGAAGTGGCAATTATACTGAAATACAATTTGATATCTATATTAAAGTAATATATTACAATCTAGGTTGGGTTATTTTCAACAAAATAAAGCGTAGCTTTCAATTGGAAGCAGAAGTTTCTGTAAAACTCAGTATACTACAATAATCTGAGTATTCAGGTTAAAAGCAATTTTAGTACATAAAACTTTGAAAATTCCATTTGAAGACTACATCATACTTTAAAAGCTATTTTCAAATTTAAAAGAAAATAATTTTATTTGCTGTCGTAAAAATCTATTTAGTTCCTATATAAAGATTTGAAATGTGATAATGGTTTGAAAAGGTATATTTAAGGGATCTAAATTTAAAAGCATCTAGCAATTAAAAATTTGCAATATAAATGCAATGGTTTTAAAAAATCTTTATAAGTCGTTTCTTCCCTGAATTATCAAGGTTTTAATACAAAGGTTATATGTAGTACAATGATGTGTGGTGTATTACAATTTATGAAGCATTGAAGCAAAATTAAGAAAAAATTGCCGAATTTCACAAAATATAGCATTCAACAAATTAAAATATTGCCGAGTGAGTTATGTGTTAGGTTGCACTGAGTGAAAAAATAGCCAAAATCCGTAAAATGTTCTTCAAAATTTTAACTGAACCGTTTCCTAAGCTAGACGAACATTTCGTCAAATTGAGAAAATATTATTTTCAAAAAGTGAAGATTTCGTCGAAGCGTTAGGCTTAATCATGTATATTAATTAACATAATTTGTTAAAAACAATAATAAATAGCTTAAGAGCGAATAAGATATCAGTCATCAGCAGAAATTTAACCCTTAACTAACATGTTATATAATGCTGACTGTTTTAAAATACGATGAAATCAGATTAAAAAAATATTCGAAAACTCCCATACTCTAAGTTAAATGATGAGCAAGCAAGTGGTTTTCTCAAATGCATCAGAGTTCAAAAATCACTTTAATTAGTGATGAAATGCTTGTGTAAAATAATTAAATACAGCAAAAGAATTGATCATGGAGAGTGGGATTACGACGCTACTCAATTCATTCGGAAAAACAATTCGGGTTTTGGCAAAAAATTGATAAAAAATTTGGTAAAATAAGTAAACATGAGGAAAAAAAATTCAACTAGTTACTTTAGTTTTATTTTTGATTTTGAAAAGCTAGTTATAACTCAATAAATATTTACAACTCAAAGCAAGATTTTATAAATTAAAGCTCTATTTTTATCGTGTGTTGTTATAATATTTCATAAATCCGAAAAACAAACATCTATATCTTTTATAGCATAATTCTAGGGTAAAAATATCTGTGGTTAGAAGAGCGGTTTCTTTGAATCTTGTTTTATGATTCAAATAAAGCCTTAAAGATAAGACTTATTTACAGAGATTATTTATATTAAGAAATAAAACCACGAAGTTTCCTTGAAAAGTAATGAAGAAATATTCGGCAAAAATAACTTTTTTTTACTTTCGGCACAAATAACTGAATTTGAAAATGAAAATGTTAAGCTACTCTTTTACAAAAACGAAATTAAAAGTAAATATTCACTTTTATTAATTTGAACTTTTGAAAAATTATTTTACGATATTTTCAGTTTTTAAATAACTTGGTTTGTATTGAGAGCTTTTAATCATACGTCTATGATTACACTAAGTATTATCTAATAGATTTCAATTCAAATCATATATCTTAAAATCGCATTTTGAAATTTTGTAAATTTATCATTTTTGAAATGTGATTGATTACCATGCATTTATAAATGAAATAAAGTATTTAAAAATTAAATTTTTAAAAATTTTTGAAAATTAAAAACTTTCCTAAAAAGTAACTATAAAGTTTTTATACTTTTCGCTTATTAACACTTAAAACATAATTAATATCACACTGATGTCTAAAAGTTGAGCATACTTATACATACACGTCCGGTGTAAATGTACACTTTACTTTCGAACGTAAATGTATACTATCTTTATCAGTAAATTTAATTATTTACAATAAACATTACCAAGTAGAAAATGAAAAAAGGAGAGTTTCATTAAAAACATAGATGAAGCTAAAGTTTTAGAAAAATATAGTTTAATGCTTTATTTTTAATGTTTATTCTTTAATTTTACTGTTAAGCGATTTGTGGTTAATAATAAAAATATTATCGAATGCCTCATGAGAAAAATTGGAAGGTCAGCCGAGTAATAAAAAATTTTACATTTTAGAAAAAAAATATAGATTTATTCATTATTTAAATTAAGGTGAAAGAAATTAAGTGATTCATTTAAAAACAAGATTTTAGAATTTTTTTTAGAGAATAATAAATGTTTTATCTATTTCTAATATATGCATACCGTATGTATAAATACATGTTAATTGAAAATGTATACTGTAGGATAAAAACAATTTTGATTACTTTTGCATGAAATTTTTTTTTATGTAGCAAATTCTTGATTTAAAACTGTCTACATTGCAGCCTACACTGAAGTTCCTTAATTCTAAATTAATAATTACTATATACTGTACTTGAGTTTGTTGTTTGAATCTAGAACATTTATAGCGAATCACGAGAAACAATTAATGACAAAAATGAATAATGTTAATGCTAATAATTTATATACATGGCAGGTACTTTGATACATAGTGAAATTAAAAATATTATATTTCGTTTAGAGTTTACAATTTGCATGACAACAGATCTGTAAAAACTATTGAAAACTTCTATTTAATTCAATATCAGATTTGAGTTAGAAGATAATAGTTTTAAGTTACAATTAAATCTGCAGAAAAATAATCTTTAGCATCCTTAATATTATGATTTTGAGAAAATTTTCCTTGAGGAGCAAGCATTAAGCCTCCTTAATAACATAAAAAAGCAGGTTTTTTTAATGAAACAAAAACATTCTAAAGTTTAGAGAAAGGTGGAACTGAAGCTCATGCTATACAAATTGAATTTCATTAATTAAGAAATGGGATAAACATAGAAAAATTGATCTGATAAAAGTATTTAAAAACAAAAGAACGTATTATTTTAAGACTTTCAGAAACACTTTTGTCAGCTTTTGTGTAAAATCATATAGTTATGACGATCTATGAGCTATATTATGATTTTTCTGCACAGATAAAAAGAGTACAGTTTCTTTTGTAAGAAAATATTTTTATACTAATGCTTATTTTGTTTTGTTATTAGTTCTCTGAATGAATCATGAAAGAATGATTTTTATTGATGATCATCAGTAAATGAACTCTGAACGAATTTGAAAGTCCTTCGATCATCTGCCAAATCTTATTGCTGTACTGCTACTACTCGTCCTCCATAATTGGCTTTGAAAATATCAATGAACTTATTATTGATCAGAAAAAAACTAAAGGAGCCAGCTACGAGTTATCGAAAACAGCAAGAATACATAAAAAGTAAGCATTCTCACATATAAATATAGTAATTCATCTGTATCGATGAATCATCTGTAACGTAATATTTCTGCATCGAAAACTAAATACGATTTAATTTTGATACAACCCAGAAGACGAGTAAAAAGACTGAATGAAGTTTTAAATTGCGAATAACAATACTGAAAAGTAAGTTTTTAAATTCTGATAAAGTTTAAATTAATCTATTATCAATACGCCAGTTATTACATAGCTTTTGTATAGAAATAAAAATAAAGGAAAATCAACTGAAGCACTGCAAAAAAACTAGAAATTTTTATTAATTTCTATCTAAGAACTTTTTGTTTAATTTGAAAAACGCTAAATATCTATATATAAAAATATTTTAGAACTTACTGCAAAGTTTCAAAAAAAAATCATAATGTTAGATTCTAACGTAAGATGCTTTTACATTATATTTACTATGCTCAAAAATATTTTTGCGTTTGAATTACATGAACATATCAGTTATTTTAAACTAAAAAACTTCATGTTTTATTTAAAAAAATTAAAAATCAGTAAAATTTTAAAACAGAACGCCAAAATGGAAAAAAATTTAATATCAGCATCATTAAGCAATAATACATTATCCTTTTATTTGTATTCAGAAAATCATTACACTATCTTAACGCATTTTGCTTCGCAAATCGAAATTCAAAATTAAATGTGAACTACCTTAAGCAATTTAAATAATAAGTTAGAATAAAAAAACAAGAAAAAACGCAATTCTAAAGATATGTGTGTTAGCAAAAACGGCACTTCATTTGGAGTCACACTGTCAGCAAACAAATTGGAGCTTTTCTGCAGTCAGTGGTTAAGCCAAACTGACACTGATAAAATTTAAAAGAATTCGTCGAAATTATGTATAAATTTTTTTTTGAGAGTTTAAGTTGGAATTTGAGAACCGCATTTAAAAACAAACCATAAAAGGGAATAAATTGAACAATATTTTCGATCGAATCGTGATGATAATATCGTGCATAAAAGTCGCTATATGATTTTTAAATTAAAAATAAATTACAAATTGAGTCAGAATTTGCAACAAGTTTGAATACAGTCATAAGTAATTTTTTTTTAAAATTATGATCCACTAATTAAGCAGAAACTCTGTTTAAAACACAGGTAAAAGATTTTCAATCCTTATACTTAACTAAGAAACATTTAATTGCAAAATTAGAGTTTTTGAATTAATAATTAAAAGAAATCACTCACTCTTTCTCAAGAATATTCTTTGGTGGCCGTCGAGGAAGGCAAATGATAAGACAGGATGTCCGACCTTTGCTTGCGTATTTATATCGGCAACACTCTTTTACGATTATTTGCCGAGTAACTGACACAGGAATAACCCTGGAACGTGATAAAAAGGGAATATTATGAAAGTGTGATAATAATTTCAGACTTCATAAAATATATCATATTAATGTGTGTTCTTCTTCATGTTATGAGTAGTAAAATCTAAAGGTTCAACACCCGACTTCCTTAAACACCTCATTTTAAACCTCCAATGATATTGACGCGAAAATTTCTCATTGTTAATTAAATGTTCAGTTAATGGTTTTAAATTATTACTCATACAACTCTTTTTACTAGTACTTTTCTCTTATCATGATGATGTTTGATTGAGAGTGTGGTTGAAGTTGGTTTAAAACTAAATAAAGAAAGACAAAATAAAACATTCCTCAGATCTATGTTGATAATTACTCAATTCTAGATAATTGCTGATAATAAGATCAATTACTGCCATTAATTTTAGGGATAATTTATCCTGAGAAGCAAAAACAGAAAAAAAAAAGAAAGGAAAAAAAACTGCTCAAACATACATTGTTCTACGTCATGTAAAATCCACAAAAAAGGTTTATATACGCTAATTTTTTTGCTTATCTTTTTTATTATTTTGTGTAGAATAAAATCAAAAGTGTATGCGTTATTTTTCTTCATTTAGTAAATCGTCGAGGATCAGTTGCTTTTTTTTTTTTTTTTTTTTTTTTNTTTTTTTTTTTTTTTGCCTGTTTTGTTCTTACCTGTTGCAATTTCTCCTGCTCTCAAGGTTAAGACATTCTGTTTACAGCTCCGATTTCAAGTTTTCCTGTATATTTCGTACCTGCTGGTTGAACATTTTCATTATTCTCAAAATTAAGACACACTGCTTACAACTCTGATTTCACGTTTTCTTGTATGTTTTGCATTTGCTGGTTAAAATTTTTGCTGTTCACCAAGTCAGTACTTTCTTATGACTGAATACTTTAATCAAAATAGTGTAGGGTTAATTAAAAACTGTCGGTTTTACATTTTTAAATATTTATCTTTGTCATTTCTCTAGCATCGGTTGCTTTGTTTTTTGCCTATTTTATGCTATCATTTGCAATTTTCGTAATTCTCAAAGCTCAGTCATACTGTTTACAACATTAACTGTAATTTTTCTTGAATGCTTTATGCCTAGTGTTTGTAAATTTTGTTGTTCAAAAAGTTCATTTATGCTGTTTAAAAGCACTTATTGCAATATTTCTTGCTCGCCTTTTACTTATTGATTGCAATTATTTTTTGTTTATAAAGTTGCACTACTTTTTGCAACAATGATAGCAATGCTTCTGGCAAGCGTCACTTGATTGTACTTTTTATTTAAGTGGCTTCATTTCCGCAATATTCCCTTCGAGTAAATGTGAATAAGGTCAGTATTTTTAACAAAATGTGGCTTACTTTTCTTTAAAAAAAGCATTAAGCTTTTTAAAAAAACAAATACATTAATAATTTAAAAGTATTTCGATTTGGAATTGGGTTTTAGATTTTTGGAATTTAGATCCAAAAACAAATTTGTTTTTAAATATTAAAAAATCATAATAGTATTCTTTTAAATATTTTATTAATGTAACTTACGGATGTGTGTGTTAACTTCAATAGTTACTTCACGTTACTTTATGTTACGTTTCTTATATTACGTTATGTAATTTACTTACTTTATAACGTCTAGTTTCCCATCATCTTCTAGGAGAATAAAAACAAAATTATAATTAAAGTGCTTATTTAAAAAATCATAAGCATCATTGCTTTGGTTTAATCGAGTCTGTCACTAATTAAAAACTATTGCAAAGATTTAAATTTAGTTGAGATTAGTATCAAATATATAATAAATCATTTTATTACTTTTAATACATTTATTGTTGTGGGAAATAAGAATATGTTGTGGGAATTTTCGGATCAAAATCCTTCGGAACTAATACTCGACCAATGCGGCTCCATCCAAGTCATGTTCCGGTCTTTGCTGAAAATGTTTGTTCTTCTCACTCAAGTTAAGTTCTCGAATATGTCACCAGTTAATTATCGATAAAAAAAATTTAAACAGTCAAATTTTAATTCCGCTAAAAATTATTAACATCCACCTAAAATATTTTTCGAATCAATAGATTTTGAGTTTTTGAAATTTAAAAAAAATCACAGTATTTTAGATAGTATTTTGAAAAAATATTCAATTTTTTATGTGCATTTATGCTTATTAAAAGTTTTTGCTGTGTGATTAAGAAGATATTATTCTCATTTGCGTCAATATTATGGCTTGCTTAAATACAGTTACAAAAAAAAGAAAAAAAACTAACGTTATATTCTTGTTTCCTTTTTTTTTTAAACAAAATGTATCAACAAGATCTTCCTTGTGACATTTTTTCTTATTCTCAGCGTATTAAAAAACCGTTATAAATGAAAATTAGATATGGTTATTCAAACTGTTTGGCTATTCTAACTGTAACTTTTTATAATGAGATATAGTTATTCTAACTGTATCTAAATTTCACCGTGATTGTGGATCATGTTCTCCAATCGCAGTCAGAAAAAAAATAAACTTCTTTTTGGAAAATTTAAACTTTTTTAGGCAGATTGTTTTCTTTTCCCTTGTTTTCAGAATTGTTGAGTTCACAATTTAGAGCTTTATAGTTCAATATTGTTATGGCAGCAAATAAGGAATTGATTAGCCCTTTAAAAATAGTTATGCATTTAAAAACACGTTTCATTATCAAAATTTATATATTTAAATATTGTTTTGAAGAAAATAACTTCATAAATTCGTTTAATGAATAATTGAATTCCGAATTCTGTTGCTAATAAAAAAAATCATGTATCTTAAAAACGTGCGAGTGCGTAACTATGCATTTTTATCCGCTTTCTAATATATTCTTTAAAGATATCAAACATTTAATGTTGTTTTGTCTGTATGAAAACACTTTAGAGCAAAGTTTGAACCTATTTTTTCAGTGTAACGAAGAAATATCTGCTTTAATCAAATTTTATCTTCCATTCAGTCAACAAAACTGATAAAATTTAAAACTTAATTTGTTTGGCAGTGATGGTATTGAGTGTTAAAACATAGTTTTATTTTTTTAGCATATTTATTTATTATGTTTGTGATTTTGGCAGAAAAAAAGTTTCATTTTAAGAATTGCTTCATGTTTATACCAAAATGATACACTTGCCACTCATTATTCTCTGAAATAGTTACACGCTCGAAATACTCTTACAAATTATAATCTAGTCAAAAATACCTTTGATTCGTCATAAAATAAAATACAATAATAAATAATATAACTTTTCTCTTTTAGAAATATTTAGAACTATTATATAGCAAGATTTATTTCTAATTTCAGGATGATGCGTTTAAATTAATAAAACAGTAAAAAAAGCAAAGAATCGATGTCATAAAATTCTAACATAAGTAATATTTTTAATTATTTCTATTTAAAAAATCCATAATAATAATTTAATTTGGACTACACTGGCCTAAATCAATTAAAAGCCATAAAACTCCATATTGTTAAAAAGACATTTGAAAATATAAAGGAAATGATTTGAAAATTTACGGTTTGCAACGATTTGAAAATTTAAGGAATCTAGGTATTACCACTGATTCAATCATGAAAAATGTGTAAAGATTTATCAGTTTCAAGATCATCATTTGTATGAATTGCTACAATGACACGTGTGAATTTATACACAATTGGTGCATCAAAATCTTTGAAAATGAATAAATGAAATTACTAACCTGTTTTGACAACTTACATTTTTAGAAAGTTTCAGGTATATTTAGCTTTGTCATTGAAATTTACTTCAGCCTTAATACGTTACCTATTTAAACTATATTATCGTAGTTATTAAATTGATAGTAAGATACTATTGTAAACTTCAGAAAATTTGAGTGACAAACTTGAGTGAAATTTGAGTGACATAATGCTTACGAAACAATTCATTTAAGAATGTAGTTAAGACACTGCATGATTCGAATATTAGATTTAAGACTTTAAAGTTCTCTAAAATGATAAACTATAAATGAAAACGTACAAGACACTTTTTTGAGGTTCTTTCTGTTGTATATTTTTTATTTTGGGAACATGTAGCTCTGTTTAATACAATTTCGATCAAAACTATTAAACAAAGTAAATATAAATTTCTTTTGTCATGAATTTATCTATAGTAGAAAAATGTTATCTTTATTTTTTCAGGGAATAAATCTGCTTCATTGTTCCCTAAGCCACAAATGATTGAAAAGCATAGAAGAGATATGAATTTAATTTGTAGTCGGCTTCATTTTCAATAACGAGTTTAAAAGGTAAAACTTGCAGTTCTATGTAGCTTATTTAATAATAACTAGCAAAATATTGTAATGAATGTTATTACCAATTAAAATATTTTGAACTTTTTTCTATCAATTTTCAAACATATTTTAAATTTTTTTCTGCTTTGAATAAGAATTCAGGAAACGCTAGAAATGTAGTGAGGTTTTAAGTTTGTAAATCACTGTCAAGAATATAATATTAATGTGTGTGATATAAAAAAGCGATTGAAATATTCACAAAAAAAGAGTGCAATATTTGGAAAAAGGAAAAAAAAATATTTTAAATTATACAAGAAAAGGTAATGCATTTTATTCTATAAAACCCATGTTTTAGTATGTCTAGAGTATAATCAAGCCCATTTCAAGAGTATAAACAAATTTTTTAGCAATTAAATTGTATTATTATCATAATTTAAAAAGAGAAAGCAAAAGAAACCAAAAAATTATTCGGGATTTGTCCAGAATAATCAGTTTTACATTTTCCTGTGCTGCGTCAAAAATTTCTCATTCTTAATTTATTTCTTTTTATTTTTTAGATATTGATTAATTTCATCATAACAGACGTACAAATTTCCACAAGCAAAAATTTATAAGGTTGATGTATCTAATCATTTTATTTACTAACAATTATAAACTTATTATAATGTATCCTTTATTTGAAAAATAACTCTGTAGAAGTGTTTTATGAATTGAAAGTTTTTTTTTCCACATTATACATGAACAAATATTTTTACTGTTACATGTAGTTTAAAACTTTGTTTCACTCTCCCTATTTTAGAAAAAAAAATTGGTTGAGTACATTTTATTTTCAATGCATTATTTAATTTTATGAATTTTATTTATTTATTTCTTTTTGTTAACATTTTCTTGTTTGTACTTGCTGTTTAATCTACGTATAATACTGTATTTGAAATATAAGAAGAACTTTAGATAGCTTTAACACAAATCTGTGCACAAAAGAATATTCCCTCAGATTCGCAAAATGTAGTTTTATAAGTTTCTTCATTTTATTGATAGAAAATTCAGTTTTCACACTTTTTTAATGGTACAAGAAAAATTTGAAATTTGAAAACAGGCTTTATAATTTTAATTTAAATTATGTGATAAAAGCGTGTTTTAAAAGCATGTTAAAATAATATTTTTTTATTTAATGAGCGTTAAATTTTAAATGGAAATATGGAAGAAAATTCATGAAAATTTCGATAAAATTAATGAAAATGTTTTGTATAAAATTTCTAAAATGGTAAAAACGTTTATTGTTCATTTTGTTCATTTTATTACAGTACGTCTTTCAAAAAGAAATTAATTATCAAATATAGTTAATCTACTATGTATGACTAAAAGCATATAAATTAAACTGTGTATGTTGCAATTTCAATAAGTTAATAATAGTAAGTAATAAAATTTCAATTTCAACTCAAAAAGTTTTCTTCTCAAATTGAGACATAATTATACTTTTCTTTAATTTTTAATAAAAAGGGTTGTCAATTGGTAAAGTTTCAAAGATTTTTATATAGTTATTAAACTTTCATTACAAACTATGGATTCAGAAAACACAATTAGTAAATAACACTTTCTTACAATTATTTATTGAAAGATTCAAAACATTTCACTTTCCTTTAAATACTAAGGTATTGAAGATATTTTATTTCAATACCTTCATTGAAGTGTAGTATAAATTCATAAAATAAGTTGCTTGTAAAGCACTAACAACTTATTTTATGAATTCATCTTTCATTTTAATTTGATATACATTGTTATTATCAGTTAATTTATCTTTAGATTATTATTATTATTAGATTCATCGATTTATCAGTTAAACGGTCAAACTTTATTTATGGATTTTTCAACTGATCGTAATTAGTGTTTGTTATAATTGATTATGATTATCAGAATTGATAAAACTGTAATGGTTACGTTAAATGATTTTTTTTTCTATTTCAGGGTAATATTTTGGAATCCATTGAAATATGGCTCTGAAATTACAGACGTGATAGCACTTTTAAAAGAAAATAATGAAATCTGAGTGCACTTTATTATTATTGTTTAACTTTAACTTAAAATAAATATATTTTCATTGAAAACAATTTTGATAGTTCTATCTATTTCTCTATTGAACGTGTTATATTAAAAAAAATCAAGTCGTGAAATTTAATAAATTATTAATGTTTATTTTTATATTTGGATGTTTGTTTTCTTGAATGCTTATATTAAAGAAGTACTTCCTTAATTACTTAGTTAAAAAGTATTTTAAATAGCCGAAAATATTTTAATGTTTTCAAACTTAAAGAAGCACTAATTGTTTCTGGCTTAAAAATAATTAAATATTTTATCCAAATTCTACATATTCATTAAATCTGTGATAACTATTCGAAATGTTTAGTTTTAAATAAACATCAATTACTAAAGAAGTTAATATAAAATCTCCAATATTTAGAGAAAACATAAATTAATTAATTTATCATATAAGTTGAAAATTCTACATTTCAACTATATTTAAGTAAAGATATGCTTAAAATAAATATAAAATTTTATGAATTAATGATATTAGTTGTAGAAATATATACAGAGGAAATCAGAAAAGCATGCAGATTTATGAATTAAAATTAAGATGCAAAAAAACTAAATTATTAACCTAGCAAAAGCTTATTAAGCTAGAATTTAATTATTTCAGATATTTGATAAATATCTGATTTTTTCATAGACAACATTTCTTAATACATTTCTTTATCAACAACTGGTGTTGTAAATTATAAATCTACCATTATTAAATGTAAGCATTTTATGAAATTATGAAATAAATGACGTGTATTAATTTTACCTGGCGCATCATCTGCTGAAGAAACATTAACAGTTGGGGGTGTTGGTATCATACGCTTCATCACAATGACATACAATCAACAATACGTCACAACATTATTGTCTGTTGTATTCTTTGCTCCGATTGGTTGTTGGTGGCAGGCGTCGATATCTTTGGATCATTAAATTACTGATCATAGAATACATGTGACTAATAGCTGATGTGATTATGCCCTTTTATCGATTTTTTATAGTTTACCCCCCTGATTTTATTTATTCTTTTTTTTTCATTTCACATTGAGTTAACGGCAAATATTTGTTCATTTTTAAAATTGTTAGCCCAAGCAAAAGCTTCTTCTCCTAAAAAATGAGAAATTTTGTTTCCAGATTCATATGTAGTAAGTATTTTACTTAATATTGCTGTTATTTGATTTATAAAAAAAATTATAGGGAACTAATTAGAAATTCAAACTATTCCCTATGAAGTTGCAGTATAAAATATTTAATTGCAGAAAATAATGTTAGATTTAAATGAAAATAACATTTCTTAGCAAGTCAGATAAATATTAATTTTACTAATAACAGATAAATATTTTTAAATTGATGCAATTAAAATGTATATTTTTTATATTTCATAATCAAATATTATTATTATTTTAAACTACCAAAGTTACGAGATATTTTTTAATAGAAAATTCGTGTGATTCAAAGAAATAACGTTGATTTATTTGCATTTTGATAACGATATACTTTTCAATTTCTATTCCAGTTCTTTAAAATTTTTAATAGGTTCAGCTGTTGTGAACGCACACTTATGACATGCATTTGTAAAAAATATTTGTTACTGAATTTTTTTAAACGTAATAAGTAATAAACTCTTTAATAGACATCACCATAATACTAGAACGTTACTGAAACCCTTTAATATAACTTATTCTAAATAATTTCTAAAAGTAGCAATGAGCAAAACGAAATTTCAGTTCATTGATTCCTAATTTTCATGCAAATTGTTACTGACTGGAAAACATTTTTAACTCGTATATTATTGAACCTACTTTTAGTAACGTTATTTTCAACCTTATTAAAATATTGCTTTGTTCGAACTTACTTAATTGATTACTCTTCATAAACATTTAGCAAGAATAGCGCTTATTGAAAAGAGATCAATTTTTTAAAATAGATTCCACTAAAGCATTTAAATTATAGAAAAATTTAGATAATTATAAATATATTAACTATTCTTCATTATCCTTTAACATTTTTGAATGAATTGCTTTTTAACATTGAGTAAATCTGTAGCTGTAGTTAATTTCTAAGTGTACAAATTTGTGAAATTAAATAAATATATTGAGTTTAACAAATCTGAATGTATTTTCATTTAAAAATTAAAAAGAAATTAAAAGGCATTTCATATTTTTAATGAAGAAGTTAAAGGGATTATAAAAGATAAAGCATTTTTCTCACATGCATTGTACATTAAATGCTAAATTTGGAATGTGGGTGAATTTTGAAAATTTTGATTAGGTACTTTACATAATTTAGATAAAATTTTGATTTAATAATTTAGCGATAAAATTTTTAAGCCGCATGAATGCATGAAACTATTCAAGAATCATGTCTGTTGATACAATATCTAGCAATATATGTCTGACTGAATTTACAAATATAAAAAGTTTTTAAAACAATTTTTAAAAAAAAGAACGTAGTGTGTAAATTACGCTTTAAAAAATGAAGCGTAAATATTCATTTAATACTTAACTTTTAATGTTAAAACTGGAATATGTTAAAATGCATTTAAAAAAACGTTCAAAATCGCAAATGGTAAAATTCTTATAAAAACCTATACACGTTTTGGTTTTGATAATAACAAAAGATACCATTTGTTTCTTTAAACGTTGCTTTTTTTTAAATAAAAATAAAACATTGTGTAAAAGCTCTATATTTATAATTTATCATCCCAAAATAGATTTAAACTATATAAAATGACATTAGAGACAAAAAAAGTTTTTTAAAAAATAATTATTACATAATTATACATAATTATACATAAAATAATAAAAATTCACTTTTTGATTTTTTTAAACATTTTTAAATTATTTAACATCGCTGTAACCAAATATGATATTTTATATTGTTATTGCATAAAATGTAGAAATTACAACCTGTACACATGTACATGTAATTTCTGTAATGATATATTGTAATCTCTGCTCAAATATTAAGTTATGTGTTGAAGTATTATTTTATTAGTTTTCGTCAAATGATTAACGCAAGCTTTGACTGTGAATCTAAGTGCTTTAAATAACTTACAAATGGTTTAAAAATTCAATACTTTTTTACAGCATTTCCCTTTAAAATGAACTCATTTTTAATTCCATTTCCAAATTTATTATAAATATATATAGTTCATATTCAAAAACTACAATTATTTAAAAAATGTTAATAAGGTCTAAATTTATTGATACAATTTGAAGAAGATTAAAGTTTTCCTTGTGCATCAAACTTCAAAGAAAGTTTTATGAAAACTTGAAATCTGTTATTTTCAATTATTATGAAATTAAACATTTGTATAAAGGAATATGGCTATTTAATACATTTTTTTGTAAGTTTTGTTCTTTGCCCTGTTTAATTTAAAAACAAGCATTGATAAAAAAAAACTTTAAGCATTTTCTATTATCAAACAATATGTTGCTATACGCTTGAAGTTAAAATATCTTTCAATAAATGCAGATTTTGTAAACGTTGAGAAAAACTTTAACAAGTAGAATCAATATAAGTTGCTGCCAATAGCACAGAGAACAAAGTGTTAAAAGTTAATTCTAATTCAAATTTACCAGTATTCAAGTCAGGAAAGCTCATAATATAAAAATTTACATTAGCAACAGATATCTTGATATCACAGAAAGTTTACCAACTTCAGAGATACTGACAAAACGCTAAAAGAAGAATAAAGTCCGACGTAAAAATAAATTTTTGACGTTAAATTAGTTCATTTTAGTTTAAGGATCTTCTTCTTTATATAAAAAATTTGTGTTTAGTGAAAAAAGCTATTGTTTCGCAGAAAACGCTTTAATAGAGATGTTAAAAAACGTTTTCGTCAAATATTTCAAATCTATTAAAAAATAAAATCGTTAATGAATTATAATTTTGCTTCTTATTTTCAAATAACGAATTTTATAACATAAAATTCATTTTTTATTACTATTCCTCATCAGAAAATAAACGTAATCTATTCGTCTTATCAATTAATATATCTTATAATTAGAAAATTTAAAGATTAAATTCTAAGTAAACTTATTTAATCGAGAATTGAATAATGTTGCTAAATGCTAATCACTGCACTGAAACTGTATCAATTCTACAACTTAAAACTGCTAATTCTTCACACCAAATATTTAATTTTGCTGTTTCATTCATTTAAAGGAGTGAAACAGTAAAAATATTTTCTAAACGATTAAGTCTGGTAGTTTAATCATGCATGTTTATAATTTTGCAATTTTTTAGTTATTAATCTTCATTTTTTGATACACTGTAAAAAAATTCGAAATCAAGTTACAATTAAAAGCACATCAAATAGCAGTTAAAATGGATTTTATGGTAAAAATGTATCAGCACTCACAGTGCTGATACTTTTTACCTTAAAATCCATTTTATTGGAACATGTCACAGGACCAAAAATCTAATATACCCTAATTTTTACAGTAATAACTATCGTAAAATCACGAAATCACTCTTATTAAATAAGTACTTTATGGTAATAAAATAAGTATTATTTTACAAATATTTTACTGTAAAATGGAAAAAAAGTACCGGCACTCAGGGTGCTGATGCTTTTTACCGGAGGAACATGTAATGGAACGAAAAATCTGAAGTACCATACATTTTACAGTAATAATTTTCATAAAATCACTGAATCACTCTTACTAAATAAATATTTTATGGTAATTAAATAAGCATTATTTTAAGGTGAAATAGATTATATGGATAATGCACCAAAATTACCGGTACTTTGTACTGTAATTTTATACGGAATTTCTTACAGTGTAGTTGACTAATTTATTTGAATTTATACTTGTAGGTAATAAGATTAAAAGTAGTTGCTTCTATTAAAAAACTTTTTTTTGAAGTCTTTGTTGAATTATTTACTAGTTTAGATTACATTTTTAAGTTTAAATACTAGTAATTTTTAGAACTGAAAATTTCTAGTAATTTTTCATTAAAGCTTGTTAATATTTTTAATAACGTTAAATTACGTTATATTCAACAAAAAAATTTCTAAACTCGTTAATTATTTGATTAATATGTTTTATTTTCCTGAGATATTTTACTTAAAATTTTAATGAAATAAAAATTTATTATATTTTTTTTATCTTACGGTACATTATCAGTACATTATTCTTAAATTTATAATTAAAGGTTTTTTTGAATTATAATGCTAAATACAATTTCTAAGAGTTAATATCATTCTCTTTTTTTTTCGAATACATTCACTAAGTTTTGAAGATAATTGAAAGTATTTTAACTTTATTATATAATTATATATTAAAAATGTGTGCTATGTTTCCCTCTATAGTTTTTATATAATAATTTACAACTACACATTTTACAATGAATTTAAATGAAGTAATAGCTGTATGCCTGCAAACAATAGATTTTTTATGAAAATTGCTTTAGGTTAGGAGTCAGATATATTTAATTTCGCTTCACTTGATGCTGAAATTTTTCTTTGAAAACTTGAAAATCTCTCATTAAAATTTCAAGACCTGCTCTACTGTAATAAATAAAATCCACAACTATTAAAGCTGTAAAATTCTCCAGAAATTTAAAAATATTAAAATTAATTTAAATATCAATTCTCTATATGAGTATATATCATATGAATCAGTTATTATATAAAAATAATAATAAAACATGGAAGATATTCATTTCCCATGTACAAGGTTGTTCAAATAATTAGAATCATTCTTTAAACTCGCTTATCCTAGACGCACGTAATAAAGTTTTAGGTCTTGTTTCCTTTACTATAATAACTTTTTATTTTATTTTATTTCACTGATATTTATTCAAATGCTCAAAACAAACTGGATCATCTTTCAAACAGCAGAAAATATAACGAACTTGCTCTTTGAAAGTAATGTAAATTTAGTAATATTTTTTTTTCCTTTTAGACAATTTGGAGAGATTTGAAATAGCGAACTTTTTCTCAAGTAAATGTTTGAAAGTATTTAATTAGGAAATTCCAATAGTCTTCTTTGATTTAAATTTCAAATTAATTAAAGAGTATCTTTTGAAACTTCAAAATACATTTTCGTTAACTACATTAAACTTCCAAATATAATAGACGAAAGTTGCCTAATATGTTCGTTTCAAAAATTTTAGCAACGTCTTATTTCTGAAGAATTATAGACTGAATAAATTAGAAGGCCTTTTTCACGAATAAATTCATGGAGAAGTGTCAACCTACTGTGTACATAAGTTACTAGGCTTCTCAATTTTTCAATACACTTTTCGAACATCCTGCCTAAGGATATAACGAAATTAAAATTGTGCACAGTTTATTAAATAAATCATGTAATCTTTCAATAACTAAGGTCGGATCTCTATTAACGAAGTCACTAAATCCCGATAATAAGCTCGCTGTATGAAAAATTCGTTAAATGGAAAATAACCTTATGAAATACTTGAATAACTCAAAAAAGGTTTTAAATTCATAAACACTAGGCATAATTAAAATAGCAGTTGATGCACCTTTATTTTGTAAAGTAGTACAGTACAGAACCCATTATCCGGAAATCAGAAAACCGGAAACCAGAAATTCGATAAATTTTCCCGCCATTTTTCTAAAAAAATGTTTTTTTCCTCATAAGATTTTAGGATTTTTCTTTCTTTTTTGAAAGATGTTTACCTCACCATCATTTTGGAAATAATCATTAGTGAATTACTTCATCGTTTTTTCTTCTTTTTAAGATTATTTCCCAATTTATATATATTTTTTAGTTGGGTTTAACAATAAAAAAACAGCTTTTTGTAGCGATTCAGAAAACCGGAAAAATCAGTTATCCGGAATAGCGAGGGTCCCGATCGTTCCGGATAATCGGTTCCCTACTGTATTACTATTTATTTTATAAATCTTAACCATAAAAGAAACTTGCATGGAAAGCAAGAATAGAACAAAACATTATTCACTGTTACACTATCATAATACATACATTTTTAACTAAAAAACTAAATTTATGTATAAAATTACAGCTGCATTTATTATGAAAGTAATTTTAAACATACTGCATGCGTTCTTAAGTTTAATTGCTGCTAATAAAATCCGTTAATTTTGTCTGAGTTTTTCGTTTAAAATGCAAACAAAAAGGAAAAGGGGAAAAAAGGTAAGTGGCTTCGGCTTTCTCTAAAAGTTAAGTGACTTCGAAGATCAATTCAAGGTCGTTTCCACCATAAAATGCGTTAATAAGTTTGAAATATTCTGACATATTTTTGGAAGTAGAGAAAGTGGATCTCAAATAAAAACTCATTAAATAGAAAATTCATTTTGCTATTCGGAAGCTGTTTTACCAAAAAAATTTCCAAAATGTTCTTGGTTCCTAAAAAAAAAAAATTCGCAAATTAGAGAAATTCGCAAAATGGAAGTTAGTTAAATAGAAGTCTGACTGTAATTCTGTTATGTTCGATTTCTTTCTTTGGTAACGAATTACTGTTTGAAGCTTGGAATAACACTTTATTTAATACGTAGTAGCCAAAATCACACCTTGCGTGTTGTTTTAATCTTCTGATATGTTAACCTATCAACTCCTACTGAATTGTTCGTTTATTAAACTTTTTAAACTTAACTGTACCCAAACGGTGGAAAAATGGTTAGAATATTTCTGAACTAACTTTTCTCCAATATTAGATTTCTAATCTCGTGAGTAATGTTTATAATAAGTTGAACATAAGTTGAGAATACAAAGTTAAGAATATAAAGTTGAAAATAAGTTAACATAAGTTGAGTTAGCATAAGTTGAGAAACATAAGTCTGCTTAAAAGAATTTAACTAGTATGTTGGGTCAATATCTTTTTAAACTGATTTTTTGACAGCAGAAAACATCAAACTAAGCTTCAATTTATAGCAAAGAAACAATGAGACTTAATACCCTTACAATGAGACTTAGTTTCCTTTAAAAAAATAATGCCAAGAAACTGAAGTGGTAAAATATCACTTGATTGAAAACTTCCTTCTCTTCAAAAATATACAAATAGGACGTAACTGTCGTCAGGTTTCAAGCGCTCAAAAGCAGGCACCCATTTTCAAGATTCGCCAGACGAGAACTAGAAGAAACAAAAGTGTTTTGGAATATAAAACGTAAAATTGCCAATAAAAAAGGAAAATAAAGGTGAGAAACAAAACATATGTATATTTTTGAGGCGAAGGAAGTTTTTAGCCAAGTAATTCTTAGTTTCCATATTACCAGGAATAAAAAGGTGATGAAAAACATCTAAGAGTGGAACATTCTGGTTAATTAAGTAATGATATAGTATTGGTTAGCAATGTGATTCGTCTCAGGGGTGCCTTCTACGAAAATGCCTTCCATCTAATCATTTTCCCTATTTTTCAATCCCAAGAAGAAGAAAGTTATTTATATATATCCCAAAAAATACAATTTTAACAAGCTACGCTTGTAAGGGTTACACTTGAACTTTTAAGCACGTAACATCATGTCCCATTACATTTTACAGCCATATAATACTTACTGTTACTAAACTTGCAACAAGTTTATAATATTACATTTGTTGTAATGCTATTAAGCAATTATTTTGGGTTACTCATTGTTTACTTATTCACTTGATCATAAATGCTAATTATTTTAAGGTTATACGGTTTATGGATCAGATAGTATGAATTAGGCAACCAGTTCCAAAATTTTACCAAACCTTTAAAAAAAATTAATACCTTCTGCGCAAATATTATTACCAAAGAAATAAGAATACTTTAAGTAGCTGAATGTCTCTATTTCTTATTAATATTTCAAATATAATTTTCAATGATTTCTAATTAATATCAAAATTTCTTTATGAAAAAGTGGTAAGATTTAGGCGACTTTTATCCATATTACTCAAATATTGAAGTTTAAATGTCTGCTATATGAACTTCTTTATGACTTTAAGACATTTTTTGGTTTGCAAATTATTCTACTACAATAGAATAACTTCAAAAAATTTAGCATACTTTTAATTTTATTTTTAAATTAGATCCCTTACCACGATTTATTATTTTTTAGGACTTTATCCCCAATTTTCAAAAAAACTTTATCAACTATTTTACTTACCTTATTTGAAGTATGCTGAATTAATTTTCAGCTACCAAGTGATTCTCCAATATCCACTGTCATTCTACGTTTTGCAGTTTTTTTCAAAACGAAATTTGTTTTCAAACTTGGATGACAATAACAAACGTTTACTTTGGTTTTAAAAGAGTTTTATACAGCAAATAAACATTTTAATTTAGAATTTCAAACCGTGCAAAATTTAAAATGATGTTTTAAAAATAGATAAGTTAGAATAACAGCTATTTTTTTTAAATTTTTAAGAATATCATAAATAACAGCTATTTTTTTAATGTTTGAAAATATTATAAACTAGAATAATAATTATTAATTAAAATTTATTAGATCTATTTATGTTATAAAAATTTACAATAAATAAAAGAACGTTCGATATTTTGATTGGATTTACTTTGAACTGAATAATTTATCAGGAAGCACTCTTTAACCATTTGCGACTAGTCAAGATCAGAAACAGAAAACAAAATATGAAGTCAGTGTTTTATAAATCTTACATAATGTAATTGGATACGATTTATTAAAAAAAAGTTAAACAAAAAGGTGAAATGAAATAAATGAATATTGTAGTAAATATACAATAAAGACTATAATGAACACATTTTATATTATAGTTTTATAAATAATATAAATTAGAGAGTGTAATAAAAACATACTATTGTATAGCAGAGAAAAAGGCATTTTAGAATAAATTGAACACATATTAAGCTGAAGTGTTCTTTAATATTCTGATCTTAGAGGAAATTTACTTTCTAAATCACTAAAAGTTATTTGCAAATGCATTTTTTACGATTGTATTGTAGCAATCTCCTCGCTAAACAGGAAAACAAAAAGTTTTTTAAAGGTATCGAAAACTGAATATATAAATTATTTGAGTGTGAAATCTCACTATATCTTTTTATCTGTGTTTCCTTAACCATATTTGTTACAAGATCAAAATGCAAAGAAATAAACTCTCAAAATTGATTAAGATGACAAGCATTTAATATAAATTTAATATATCATATCCAGTATTCAATATATTATTTAATATATTACATATTATTTAATATATCACACAGTATTTATAATGTATGCACTCGTGGCTGCAACCGGTATGGAGGTTCATAAACTAAAACCGTCTCTGAAATATACCAGTGTTATAGCGTGGCCTTAGTTTAAAACGTGCCTGTTCTTGTTTCAAGGCAAGTACATCAGAATTATTCAATATAAATTTAATATAATTTAATATAAATAAATAATGCACATATAAATTATTCTTGCTTCAATATATATTTTAATGTAAATAAAAAAAAATAATTAAAAAATTTAATCTATCGCATCCCGTGACAGTATTTATAATGTGTGCCCTCGTGTCTGCAACTGGTGTAGAGGTTCATAAACTAAAATTGTATCTGAAATACACCAGTGTGATAGCGTGGCCTTAGTTTAAAACGTGCCTGTTCTTGTTTCAAGGCAAGTACATCAGAATTATTCAATATAAATTTAATATAATTTAATATAAATAAATAATGCACATATAAATTATTCTTGCATCAATATACAGTTTAATGTAAATAAAAAAATTAATTAAGAAATTTAATCTATCGCATCGCGTGGCAGTATTTATAATGTATGCCCTCGTGTCTGCAACTGGTATAGAGGTTCATAAACTAAAATTGTCTCTGAAATACACCAGTGTGATAGCGTGGCCTTAGTTTAAAACGTGCCTGCTCTTGTTTCAAGGCAATTACGTCTGAATTATTTTACATTCCCTTGGAAGCCGCTACCTTCACAGGAATCTGTGGCACACGCAGACTTTACGACGGCCGTATAATTCAACAAAATTAATCTACCGACAAATCACGTGCGTTACCAGTTAATCAGATGGCAAGCGCTAAAACCTATGGAATGTCCACATTAACATTACACAGTCAGCCACTCCGAGATACATTCCATAGAAGCAAACTCCGCCTTTTATAAGCTCTGAACCAATCAGAAAAAAGTAAGAATTAGATTTTATGGCCAAACTATAAAACTGGAGGACGCCTGGAATAGCTTTTTCCCAACAGAATTCGGTTCTGCAAGGAAAAGCCATTAAAAAGCCTAGGCTGGGAGAGGCGGACAATGGCATTGTTAATGTTCCAGGAGCCATCAAAAATAGGAGCGATACGTATCTCTCTCACGCCCCCCTTAACTCTAAAACACGTAAGCTTTTATGGCTTATATTTTTGATATAGCCGCTGAGTTTGCATTTTTGACTAAAGCCCTGGTCTGTGACAACCGCAAAATGCATGGCCTTCTTTCAAATTGAGACCGAACCTCTGCAAAGAAAAATCAAACTTTTATAGCTTACTTGATCGCCTTGAGGTTAAAATTACATCCCGTCGTTGTAATGAGATTTGGGCGTGAAATCTGAGATATAGTAAAAGTAGGGCGGCAAAAAAATGATACATTCTTCACGCTCCTGGGAACGAGGTTTTATTTTTTAATGCAAATCCTTTAAATCAATGTTTGAATTCAAGCCAGTTAGGGCTTCTTTTTTAAATAAGATTTGAATGTTTAAATTTAAAGCTTCAAGGAATAAAAGCAGTAAAGCCGGAAAAAAATAACTGCTTTTCAAATTTGTTCAACGATGCTGTGCACTCATTCAAATCTTTTTTAACCATATACTCCCATAAAATTTCTGCGGGATAACTTGAATGAGCACTCCTATGTCTTGAGCGTGCATACCAATTTGTGAGACATTTTACATTCACATGAATGCTTTATCTTTCATAATTTTTACGTGTACTTCATACGTGGTTTCATTCGTTTATAGTATTCTACTACAAAGTGCTACTATAATTATTCTACAAAAAAAACCTGACTCTCACTTTTCTGACAACCTGATTCTCACACTTAATACGTTCTTCGAACAAGTTTTTATAGTTTATATTTTTGGTTTGGCATTACCATCGTTCGTAATAATTGATAGTGTATTGCTTTTTGAACAGAGACCAAACCCTTCCAAATATATAGCATGTGGATCAAAAGTTTCATTGAACTTTAAAATTTGAGATACTTTGTAACTAGGTCGGTAAAAATAAGTATTTTTTATACTTCTGGGAACGAGATTTTTTTTTAAAACAAATCATTCAAGTGAAGGTTTGTATGCAATGAAATTTCAACATCTATTTTTTAAAAGGAGATTTTTATGCCTAAAATGTAAAGGTTTCATAAATAAAAGGAATTAAAACGAAAAAGCTATAGTTCAAAGGTGTGGTCCATCAAATCTTCTACATCCACATTCTAGGTAGAATTTTATAAAGCAAATCGCCCGAAGTCTTTACCTTGGGCATGAATAGCAACGTTTTTCATAGTGAATATCCGCTTGATAGTATTTGATTATATTTTTTTTATTCCTGCTTTAAATGCTGATTGACACAATTATTATATTCCTGCACAAAGTTATTTTTACTTTCTTTGAATATATGAACGCTTTCTAGAAGCAAGTTTTAATACCTTATATTTTTGATTTAGTCGTTGAGCTTGTTATTAACTAGATTTCTAATAGCCGAATATATATTTTTCATTAAATCCTTCCAATGAGATGGCATGTATAAAGAGTATTTTACAGGGCACTGAGTGAGAGAAAATTTAATCTAGCTAACACATTCAGAAAATTTTTCAGAGAGGAATATGTAACCACGTAATCCAATACATTGTCAGATGACTTCTTATTGTTAGGTAGCAAGCTACCAAAACCAATCAATCTAAATAAAATCTTTTAAAATTTTATTTTTAAAAAATATACATGAAATATTCATTCACTGTGATGTGTTCCTTCACTGGTTGGTTTACCCTACACGGAAAAATAATTATATCACTTATACGAGTTTTTATAGGTTTCTCTATCTGTAGTAATTTAATTTTAAAACATTTCGTATAGAAATATCGTACAACTTCGTCAAGAATATTGAAAGTTATAGCATTAGCATTTTTGCAATTGAAACTTAAAATTCTATTACTGTCTTATATTTTTCTTGGAAACTCTATCATGAAACTCATCGTGCTCTGATTCTTAAAAATTTATAAATATTTGAGTAAATTAATAAGCTCATAGCTACCGTACCATACCATAATTGAACATTGTTTAATTAAACACATTATTAGGGAAGTCGTAAATTAGCTTCGTATTCCGGTGCAATGTTTAACCAATTTTTTAAGTTGTCTTTACTGGTCAATGTATTGTTGACTTTATGTTCTCTTACTGTATATTTTCTTTGATATTCAAATAAAATCGATAATAATTAAGATTAGAAAGTATTCCCACAACAATCCTTTAGGGACTAGAAGAAGAATATTCGTAATTCGTGACCAACAGCAGGATGGGGACAATGTATTGTGCGACTTTCAGGTGAACTAATCTAGACATCGGACTCACGTGGTGGCGTGGACAGTGGTCAAAATGGTCACTTCGGTTAGGGTTGTGGGATGAATAGTTTTGTCTTAATCTGGGTATATAGTTGGGGGGGGGATCTTAGTTTTGCGCAAATCGACTCATTCGTTCCTCCAATGCACTACAGTTAGAAATGTGCTTCCTTGGTACCGTAGTAGCAGACTAAAAGTCTGGGCTGTCCTTAAAGCCGAACAGTATGCAGCATTTACTTCTGAGACAAGTTGACACCCATGAGTCTGAAACTGAGAGGATTTTGTGTCTCCATTGAGGTTTGAGCCCCAGATCTTTGCAATGACAGATTATGTGTCTTTAAGGATTGAGATACAGCAGTTAAATAAAGTTCAATAAATAAAAAAATAGTCGTGAGTTTCAAAATTAAGAAAGTTGCAGAATTTTGCATTGTTATGCAAAAAGCGAAATTAATGTCACCATTTTAGAAGGAAAATAAAGACGGAAACAAACTTGTTTTAAGGTTTATAGAAATATTTTAAAAGTTTCATGTGAATACAAAATGTTTACCTTGATTCATATAGATAAAAAAAAACATTAAGTTGATTTTTTAAAAATAATCAATTAAATTCTTAAGGACATTCTTTTTTTTATGCTTACATTTTATTTGAATTTTTATTTATTTATTCATAATTGCGAGTACCAAATATTAAAAATTTAAATTGCTTTCATTTTGATGAAAATAATTCAGTCATTAAAAAAAAGACGGATGCTATTAATGATGATCTGAACTAATGTCACCGGTTGAATTATTAACTAATTGCTTCTGTTAACAAACTTTTCCTCCTTTTTTAAATTAGTTGATGTTCAGTTTTCTGGTAGTTTAAAATCATTTCGTCAAAAACCAAACCTAATTATAAGAATCAATTCAAATAGCCCCAGTTAAAAAAGTTTTAATTCACCTGTTTCAAGTAGGCCTTGTTTTACTAGCAAAGAACCTTATTAGCAAATTTTCTTCGACAAACAATCATTATTTGCGAAAAGAACTAATTTGTGAACTATAATTGAAATTCAAAACTCGATAATAAAAGGAGGGGAAATATTAACACTTGAATTTGATTATTCAAACCTAAATAGATGAATGAAAAAAAAGGAGTTTAAAAATGCGATTGAAAGTGTTAGAAAATAACTGAATCTAAATTCAGTTATTTTCTATACTGAAATTCGAAATTAGCACTTCGGCTTTTATTTTTACTTCAGATTTCATCTGCTTTGTTTTCTTTTTAAAAAAAATTTAAGAAAAAGAAAAAAAACGAAATTTGTAGCAATGTTATTTTTATAACATCACCTTCTGAAACTTAAAATAAACAGCTTTTATCGATATTGTATGCGAAATATTTAAGATAGAAGAATGAAAAATGCTGCATAATAATACAAAATATTTCAGCAAATGATAAAAATAAAAAAAAAGCGTCACGAGAAAGCGGAAGGAGGGATTAAAAATATAACGTTGGATATGCAACAATCTATTTAAATTAATTTTTTGTTTTTAAATATTATTCTAGAATTATCTCTCGTAAGAAAATAACAATTTGGTTATTATTATACTTGCAAACTGAAATGCAAGAAATATACGATGGAAGTTAGTGCATTAGTGATCATCACAATGTGCAGAGAAACTTTCAATTTTACATTTAGAAAAAGAAAGATGCTAGTATTTGGTTAAATTTAACGGTTCCTTGCTTTAAAGAACTCCAAAAAGCTCGGTGCTTCCTAGCGAAGTTCCTTGGTAGGGATTTTAGAAAAAAGTAACAACAAAATAAGGTTTTATAATTTAAGATAAAATTTGTTAGTTTTATCATGATATCTCAGAGAATGGATCCATTCAATCGTTTAAATTTACTTTTTAGTTTCTCTTTACAACTTCCAACGTGATTTGTTAGGCTTATTGCCGTGAGCTTGCCAACGCATCACAAGAGCCTATTTTAAATAGTAGCAAATCTACCACATTTACGCAACTAGAAATTTTGGAGCGAGAGATATCATAATATCATTGAATTTTGCAGCAAAATTAAAGTGGTGCTAGGTTGAACCTATGGTTGAATTTGCCTAATTATATTTCATGAACTTGACTGCTCGAATTTTGTACGAGCTTTGAACACCTTATTAAGGTTGCAGAATATGTCCACCGTATTATTATGCTTCAAGATACTGATAATATGGTTTAATGTTGAAGTTATTTCTTAAGAGTATAAAGAACATATAGCCGGGTTACGGAAATAATCACATTTTTCTCAGTAAACTGATAAGAACTTTATAAGTTCCACAGATATACGGATGCGCATCAGTTCAACGCACTTCTGGGATTGAGTTCTATGCTTTTCATCTTCATAAAAATGTCAATTTTCAGTAAGCGATGTCTTTTATGTCTTCTGCTCCTAGAAGTGTGTGTAGTGTTTGCGCGACTTCATTGGTGGGACAATCCGCAGATGCGCTAGCTCATACCAACTCTTCAACTCTTTTATGTCCACTGTACTTACAGCATTTTTACAGCTATTATTGCACACAACCGATGGAATTCTGTTGAGTGCACCGAGATTATGACTCAAGAAAGCCTTTTTATTGGTGGAGAGGATCATAATATTAAGCGATGATAGGCCAGTTTATGAGCACGTACTTCATATGAGTACCTTCATCTAGTAAGCTCTATAGGCTCTTCATTCGATTGATTTTGGGCCATAGATTTGGCCATAACGATCTTCTCTGAGATGTTGTTAAGCAAACATTGTTACAGAGAAGAAGTTTATTTTTTTTTTATAAATTGAAAACCCGAAGGAGAAACTTTAGATTTTAAGTCCCCTCTTTCCTGTACATCTTGGATTTTAGGTTAAATATTTTATTTCAATGCCTTGTTTACTTTTTTTTTTCTTAACGACTTTTTGATAATAAAATACCATACGCCAGTATTAAATGATGATTTTTCAAAAGAAGGGAGAGATAAAGTCCACGATTGATTGAAATAGCAAATGATTACTAAGCACTACTCTCATCCCTATAAATGATTTTTTTTTCTCAGCGATAATAAGGAAATGTAATAAAACAACGCAATTTATTAGTTTCTGATAGATAATTATTATGAGTACGTCTACTTGTTTGCAGTTTATTTTGTTTGAAAAGTATGCTCTACTTTTTCATTAAAAGGCAGCAAAAATCAAACATTTGTTCCCTTATTTTTTTTTTCACTTTTTTTAATATGAATTTTATGTTGGCTAATGTTTGCTAGAACAAATCCGGATCTTTAGAGTTTCTTTCCCTCCCTAAGAAACTCCGTGAATAAAATTCTAAAATTTTCAATTTCTAAATTCTTAAATTACCCAGGAGAGTGAGAATGAGAAAATAGTAGCTCCAAAAATGAAAATTATTTAGTGCAAAAAATACATATTTTAGAGGGTAACTTAATTATATTTCACTGAGAAAAATACTAGTCAAAACTACCAGAATATGGTAAAATTTACCGTGTTTCTGTCCTTAAGGAAAAACCAGAAAGGTTCCGTAATTTTTACCGAGGAGGTTTGAAAATGATTTGGTAAAATTAAAAGTAAAATATGGTTCTTTAATACGTGATAAAATTTAGCAAATGTGATAAAATGTGATAATTTTATCATGATATCTTGTAGCATGATATAAAAACTATTTAATCAACTATCTTTTTTTACAAAAGATGCGATAATTGGAGCTATTATTTTGAAACCAAAATTAAGGGTTTTTTTTAGAAATGTGGTTACCCTACAGTACAGAAATTTCAAAAAAGTTCTTCTCTTGATGTTAGAAGAATGCTAAAACCAGGAATTTTCCCATCTAATCGGATGAATTCTGGTTTTTCCGATTGGATCGGATAAATCTTATACCTCCGTATAACTAGATATAATGCAGTTTTCTCATTGAAATTCTTATTTTTAGCAACAAGTTATATCATGATCCTCGTACATTGAGAAGTAAACATAGTAATTTAAAAAAACAAAGAAACTAAGGAATACATTTGGATTTCATCGTAAATTAAGTTAGTTTATATGAACGTAAATCACAAAGATATTTTTATCATGCTCATCTGCTTTGCCTGCCCGCTGTTTACACAGTATCCAACCTTGCAGAAAATGAGGTAGGGCAGGAACATGCAGCTACGACGTATGATATTACTTATTTTTAGTGTTTGTGACATTAGTTATTTTCACTTAAGAACTTTAACTTTTTATTAACAGAAGTTAAACCTTAATTTCAAGTAATACGAAAAAATTGAAAGAAAGCTTTGCTAAGTTTAAAAGCGATCCCGTTACGTTATATATTAGTCAATTGAAACACATATAAGTTAATTGCGAAAACATCCATTCTATTAAACCCTACACTGTAAGAAATTCTTGATCAAATTACGGTAAAAAGTACTGGCACTCAGGGTGCCACGACCCTGAATGAGAAAATTCTAAATTAATTCTCGTTATTACTCTTACTTTGATTGGGTGTTATCCCTGTATTTTATGTGTTTAAAAAGATAATTTTAATGAGAATAATCAATAATTTTTAATCGTTCTTTAAAACTAAATAAAAATAATGTCTGAATTATATCAAGGAGGAATATTTATTTACATTTTTACATTTATTTTTACATTTTTACATTACAAATATTATTACATTTTTTTAAGTTATTAAGAGTGAAACAGATCAATTATTAATTTTAGATGGGTTCAAAAAACGAAAGATCTACTAGAAAAAAATTTCGAAGTAGTTATGTAAACTATTTGATATTTATAAAATTTTTTTTAAAAAAATGGCAGTTTTTAGGAATTGAAGAACTTTGTTGCTTTATTCTCTAATAGCAAAAAAGTTAATAACGTTTTGTTCCCGGAGTAAAAAAGTCTGAAGAAATTACCATACTGTATGATAATGACACTTCTGATGAAATGAAAAATTCTAGCAAATCAGAATATACTCCATTCAAACCATTCATTTAGTAATTTTTCCGTTCATATGGCAACTGTTTACCGGAAATTCTGATTTTCAGAATTATGGTTCTTGTTACCACACTTTTTGTAAAAAATTCCGAATTGAAAATTAAATTTAACCCAATAAATTGTCTTTATGTCGTCCTCTAAAGTATGAATTACTAATTTTCACCACATTTACCAAATTTTATCACACATTATGAATATATATTTTATTGTTAATTTTACCAAAATCGTTATCAAAATTTATTGGTAAAAATTACTGAGTTTCGAATGTTTTCATAGTGCCGAAAAAGAGCTTAATTTTACTACATTCAAATAAAATTAAATTATTAATTATTAAACTAAAACTAAACTTATTGGTGCGACAAATTAAAATCATAAATTATTTATTATTTTATAATATTAATTTGACTATACATTTTTTCTGCAGCAATTATAAGTCTATTATTAATAAATGCAACAGTTAATATAACAAAAATCTATATTACCAATCAAACAAAATTTTCCCAAACAATATTTTGTACGATATTATCTTCCAAAACTCCCCTTATTATTTAACTTGATAAAAATTTATTGGCTTTTATTTATTATTTCTGACTCAACAAACTCGGACTTTTTTGTTCTGTATGAGTTAAAAACTTCTGTTTTCAGTATATATTACTGTTTTTTATGATGCAGTTACGAAAATAGACTTAAACGAGTACAAGAAAGTATAGAACAGAAACTTCCTCCATATAACGGAAAAGTGAGTTTCGGAAATAATGTTTTTAGATGGTAATTTTACAAATTTAGAAGGTTTCAAATATTTTAGGTCCAAAAAAATATACTTTTATAGATGGATTTTGCAAATAATTTTCAAGAAAACAAATATTATAAAAGCGTAAAAAAAGCTGCTATTCCTCCTATTACATTACATCCTATAGATGGATTTTGCAAATAATTTTCAAGAAAACAAATATTATAAAAGCGTAAAAAAGCTGCTATTCCTCCTATTACATTACATCCTATATTTTCAAGAAAATAAATATTATAAAAGCGTAAAAAAAGCTGCTGTTCCTCCTATAATCCAAAAATTACCATGTTAAAAATACTGCCTTTTTTTAGAGGGGGGTTGGTATTGAAAATAGTCGTAATATATATAAAAGTAAAAACCATTTGTTAAAAAGCAAAATATTAAAGTAAACTTGTTAGAAAAACGAAATATAAAGATCAAAAATCTTGTAAAAAAGCAAAGAATAAAAGTAACCTTGTTCAAAATCAAAATAAGGAAGTAAATACCTTATTAAAAATATGAAGGTGTATCAAAAAATTGCACTTTCGTTTCGCTTTTGCTAGATAATAAAATTAAAATTATCATTTGAATGCGTTGTTTTCTCAAAACATTATAATAATATTCCTCAACAGACAAAAAAAAAAATATTTTTAAGTTAAAATAAACACGTGAAATTATGTTTTCATATTTTGTTAAACTGCTGAAACACCCTTCAACAAATAAACAAATCGTTTGANACGCTGTATAGCTGTATAATATGCTGACAATGCAGCTGTATAGTATCACCTGATAATTATAATTTTTCATAGAATCTTATAGTGCGTCTAATAATACGGCCAGGAAATTTAGTATCGTAGTTGCATTTTATGAAAAAGAGGGTAATATTGACGCTGTATAGCTGTATAATATGCTGACAATGCAGCTGTATAGTATCACCTGATAATTATAATTTTTCATAGAATCTTATAGTGCGTCTAATAATACGGCCAGGAAATTTAGTATCGTAGTTGCATTTTATGAAAAAGAGGGTAATATTGACGCTGTATAGCTGTATAATATGCTGACAATGCAGCTGTATAGTATCACCTGATAATTATAATTTTTCATAGAATCTTATAGTGCGTCTAATAATACGGCCAGGAAATTTAGTATCGTAGTTGCATTTTATGAAAAAGAGGGTAATATTGACGCTGTATAGCTGTATAATATGCTGACAATGCAGCTGTATAGTATCACCTGATAATTATAATTTTTCATAGAATCTTATAGTGCGTCTAATAATATGACCAGGGTAGTATCGTAGTTGCATTTTATGAAAAATAGGATAATATTGACGGTAATTTGTTCGAGTTACTATTTTGCTAGTGACAATAAAAACGTTGCTTTTGACATTCAATGAAACGTTACTTCTGTATACATTTAAACATTACCGAATTATCGCACAAAAAAAATAAGGCTATGACGCTATCATTTCTTAAAGTTTCATTCAGAAATTGATCATCAAATCAATTGGTCAGAGATTTTTCAGTCAAACCCCGCTATAGTGAACAGGATTTATAGTGAACTCCCGGATAAAGTGAATGAAATGTTTGCAACCATGCTTTACGATACACGTATAATATTATTTTTTGCTGATATAGTGAACCATAAAAGAGAGGAAATTGGATATTATGAATTTTTTTTACTGTTTTCGACTCATTTTTCATTCATTTTATAGTAATTTTGAAATTTCTACGAAAAAAACATTTACCGATTTTTAAAACCATCAATTATGTAGAATGTAGCCATAAGCATTTTTCTTCTTTTCTTCTTCTACCTCAGTTTTCCATCCCTAAATTTTTTGCACGCAAGACAAGGAATAATAAAAAATAAAAGTTAACACATTTTTTGTTACTACATTATACCTTAATATTATGGGTCAATATTAAGGTAAGATATCGGGCTATGTGTTAATTCAGAATATTGTCTTCGAATTTCTTCATTTTAACGCTATTCAACACGCTATTGTATATATATACATACATAGTAAACTATAGGGCCTCATTGTGTACCTCCTAATAAGCCAATGATTATTTCCTCTGGTATAGTACACTAGTATCCGGTAATATAATACGTGATCCAATATAAATATTATGCGTCAATATTAATTTAGATATTAGACTATGTGTCAATACCGAATAACGACTTCGAATTTCCTCATTTTAAAGCTATTTAACACGCTTATATATATACATACATAGTAACCTATATAGCCATATTGTGTACCCCGTATTAGGCCTATAATTATTTCCTCTGGTAGGGTACACTAGTATCTGGTAATATAGTACGTGGTCTAATATAAATATTATGGGTCAATATTAAGGTCTGATATCGGGCCTTGTATTAACGCAGAATTTTTATATCAGTTTTGTATTTCTTTTTATTGGTCATTTATTTAAATAATGTGTATTAAAAGGGAGCAGTTCAGACAAATTAGTTAAAATTGTTTACAGTATGGATATAGTGAACTCCCGGTTATAGTGAACCGAAATTTTGGTTCCATGAGGGTTTGACTGTAGTAATGAACAATACCGAAAGCAAACTCACCACAGCTCTTTCGATTATTACTATTTTGTTTGCGACAGTTTCTTTAAAAAATTTTAAAAAAAATAAAATAGATAAGTAAAATGCGTCTAAACGTTACCGACTATGTTACCGAAATGCTATGATTTTAGTTTTTTTTAAATCAATTTTGTATTTCTTTTTATTGGTCATTTATTTAAATAACATGTAACAGAAGGGAGCAGTTCGGACAAATTAGTTAAAATTGTTTGCAGTACGAATACAGTGAACTCCCGGTTATAGTGAGCCGAAATTTCGGTCCCATGAAGGTTCACTATAGCGTGGTTTGACTGTAGTTGCTCTTTCTGAGAAATGAATAATACCAAAAGCAAACTCACCACATTTCTTTCAATTATTATTATTTTGTTTGTGACAGTTGCTTTAAAAAATTTTTTAAAAAATATGATAGATAAGTGAAATATGTTTAAACGTTACCGACTTAGCAATTATATAAATGTTATGATTTTAGTTTTTTCTTAAAGTTGAGTTCAGAAATCACTTGTCAAATTGAACTATGTTGTGAAGTGAAAATTATAATAGTTTCAATTGTGATACGCAAACAATATGGAAAGAGATTTTCCATTAATTTGCGTTTTTACCGTTTATTAACGTTTACTATAATTAAAAATAAGCTCACCAGGAATAACCAGATTACTCTAGTAGAAATGAATTAAGTGTGTTGCTTTTGTAAAACTTAAACATCGTTATAATTACAAATACGGGTCATTTTCAGAACATTGGCACATAGACTGTCTTTTGATTTTAAGTAATTTTAATTACTGATATTAAACAGTTAATCGTTTATTAATGACAGTTGAAAGATTTAATTGCATTTTTTCCAATAAATTAATATTTTCTTATGCTTTAATGTGATCCAATTATTAAACAATAAATAAACGTTTTAATTTAACCTTTTTTGAACGTTTAATTCGAAAATGAATTGATATTGAGCAGACACTAAATAGCAGCCATATTTTTATAAGAAATGATCAATACAAAAAAGAAATCTTTTGATTTTTTTAAACCATTTTTTCAAGAACAGTGAAAAAGCATATTTTTTTTTTATTTCTTGTTATTCGTTTAAAGGTTACCAAACTATCGAAGAATAAATAAACGTTGATTTATAAACTGTTTCGAACGTTTAATTCAGAAATCTTGTAATTCCCCTATAACTGAATAACTGAATTAATTGATTACTATGTATAAAGCTAATGGACATATTTTTACTTAATTATAGTCTGTAATGAAATAAAGACTTTTCATTAACCATGTTTAAAATTGAGCAAAACATGTGCCTTAGTAGATGATAAATATTAATATAAATTCCACGCAGGCGACAAATATTATTTTAATCCACCAAGGAATAAATCAAAGTAAATTGTTTACTATACTTAAAAATAAGCTCACGATGAATAACCAGGTTACTCTAATAGAAATGAATTACATGTGCGGCTTTTGTAAAACTTAAATATCGTTATAATGACAAATATGGATCATTTTCAAATATGGGTCATTTTCAAAACATTGGTATTTTGGCTGTCTCTTGATTCCAAATTGATTGATTGAAAATTCCAAATAACATTTTTAGGCACTCAAATTAAATAACTGTATTCTTAGTAATTGAATATAGAAAAAATTATGGTCAAAACTACCAGAATGTGGTAAAATTTAAGGTTGTTAAGGGTTTTAGGGAAATTAGCAATAAAATATGCTTTAATAATTTCTGGTAATATTTGTCATCATAGAACCTTAGAACATGAAATAAGAACCACTTCTAAAACCATTTTATTATTATAAAAAAGGTTTGAATTTTTCACTAAATGCATGGTAATAAGAACTATTATTTTGTAAACCAGACCAAAAAATAATATTATTAAAATACAGTGTATTTTAATGCTTACATATTAACTACAACTTTAAACATATAACTTTAATATTATCCGGTATTAAGTTACGGAAAAGTTACCAAATGGTATCTTCTCCGTAAATTCTCCACACGCTACAATTTTATAATGAGTATTATTTCATTATTTTGTTCCTAATTTTACCAAAAATCAATTCCAAAGAGCCTTGGTAAAAATTACCGAGATTTTTGGTTTTCTCAACCGTTACACTGTTAATTTTACCATTTCCTTGTACTTTTTTCTCATTGTGCGAATCAAACAAAATGTTTTTAATCAATATATTTATGGGACTATTGACGAAATTTGAATGTTGCAAAATTACTTTTATTTGCTGGAACTTAGAAGAGAGAGTAAAAGAAATTTAAATGCAAACATAGTTTAAAGTATCAGCTTTAAATAATTTCATCAAAATGAAAAGATCTTATAAAATACAATTATTCTAGTGAATTCCCTAACCCGAAATTATACTCGACACTTTTTCAAAATAGGTGCACATCTAATTGCGTTGAAAGTTAAAACGTCAATTTCACTGGTTTCACAATCTAATGGCAATTTTACTGCTTGTATTTTTAACTATATCATTGCATACCAGCCAATAATACGAGCCATGCATTAATTAAAGGTGAAACAATTGATATCCTTCTTTTTTTGTTCTAAAACTAGTTTATTAGCAGTTTTCTCATTACTCATATGACTATTCGTTTGCATTTAAGTGATTCCAACTCAAAACTACTTTTTTTTAAAGTAAATAAGTATAATTAGTGGCAAAGCATTTTCGAGAAGAAAGAAATTTAAGAAGAAATTGCACATAGAAAGAAGTGTGAAAAAAATTATTCCAAATACAAAATATTTCAATCACTGTTATAATTATTATGCTTTTAATTATTACAGCTCTAAGAGAAAATGAGCCATGTTCCTTTTTTTTCAAAGATATCTTTGCCCCAAATAATTTTAAATTTAAATAGCAGCATAATTTGTTTCTAAAACCTTAATGCCTAGACTATCTAAAAAGACATTGCAGCTTCATGTATTTTTTTAAACACCAAAAATCATCTGCATTGATTCCAATACCTATAAGTTTTGAGCGTAACTATAAGTAAATTTGCCTGTTTTTATTTTTAAAGTAAAAATTACTAGAAATGAGCCGGAATGATTTTGTAACTTACATATTGTAACAGTATTACATACTATGCATATTTACATATATTACCTATTTGTGTGTAATAGTATTACATACTATTACATATTGTAACTATTACAAATATTCATAACTACATATCTCTTATGTTTCCTAATTTATATTTTCAGGTTTTTAATGGCCAATTCCATGATATTAAGGTGTCAAGTTGGTCATTAGATAAAATACAAGGAAAATACATCGACCTGATTCCATACATGAAAAGAAAACTGTAAATACCAATAGGCATTCCATGTGACCTCTTTTACCGAAGGACGTCCCTAATCTCCGAACAATTCATCGGACACTACATAGAACACTATGAATGCGAAATGGAATAAAATTGGTCACGTTTTTCTTTTTGGAAAAGAAGACCAAACACAACGCCCAAAAGAACACGAAGACGTTTGGCATTATTTTTCTAGGGTCATCGTAATTTTTGTAGGTGTTTGCATTTCATATATCGGTATAAAGTTTATGAGGGATTTATGCTATTATTAGAGTCAATCAGAAGTATTACGACTTATAAAATGCTTAGAGATCACGTTTATATCTTTCATTAAATTGGCAGGTGTTTTAAGGAAAATGTTTTTTTCTTACTTAAGAAAATAGCAAGTTACCCTTTGTTTCTTATTTTTAATATAGATACTTTTTATTTTAATACTCTATGAACATTACGGTATCTTATACAAATAAGGGCGTGGAATTATATAGACTATTTGACAAAGTAAATGTAAAGCATTTGGTCTTTTATTACTGTCTGCTTTAAATATGTGACTCAAAAGTTTGCGATTTATATTATCTAAAACAGAATTAATCACTAAATTGATATGAGTTTCGCAATAAAGAGTCTATTGAAAATCAGGCACTTTGAAGGCACCAACGTCAATTTTAAATGACAGGCTACAAAATTTTCTAGTATTATAATCAGTCTAATAATTTTTAAGCTCTTTGCATTGATGCTTAATTTCAGTCCAATTAAAAAATGTATCGTCCATTGCTCAATTAGCCTCATTTATTTTAAGTTGTTTGCCATGAGTTTTGCAAGGTCATTGCGAAACGCCAGAGACTGTAATTTTGATCCAGAGACTGTTAATTGTAATTCGACTGCCAGAGGCCAATACTGTAATTTTTACCTATTTTTCTTTCATAATTTATAGATTTAAATGCATAAAGAAACAGAGATTGGACAGAGTTATAGCAAATATATAAAGGTATAGAAAATATATAGACGGATAGATATTATTTTTTTAAAAAATGCTCAACATAGAACTACTTACTAAATTTACACTAAATTTTTAAAAATGTATGGATATACAATGGTAAGATATATTCCCTGATCTGGATATAAAAAATATTAACTTTTTTGTACAAACAAAACCTTGGCAAATTCGTTAGGAAATGATAAAACTCTTGCTTTTATCAATTTCAGCTTTCAAAACTATATATTTAATATATAAATATTTAATAAATAAATATTTAATAAATAAATATAATGATGCGTTTTTTGATAACTCCCAAAAAAATTTCATTTTAATTTTTAATGAAATTTTATCGCAAAATTTGTTTTTTGGATTCGTATCCACATATGATAGGAATGCAATAAATAGTCAAGGTGACAAGATACGCCATATTCATTGCGGAATTTTTCCATCAACACTTTTTTCATTTTTTGTTTATGCAATGCAATGTTTATTTTTGTAAAACAATATAATAATGTTTTAAAAGTTATTAAAATGTTATTAAGAGAAAAGTTACTAGTAGAAAATTGGCAACATATATTAACACTCTTGTGTCTCAAAAAATATGAATTTTATTTCAGACATCGCAGAAAATACCATACAGTGACACTTTTTTTTTAAATACATTCTTGTAAATGTTTTATTTTGATTAACAAAGAAACTTATGTGGTATCTTAACAGGGTCAAATCAGAAATATTTTAAAAATAGTTTTAAAATGGCTGCAGAACAGTGGACTTTTTTATGTTTACAAAACTAAATATAAAGATTTGTAATACTTTTTTTGAGATGTCTCAGTTGCTAACTTTTAAATCATTTGTAACTTATCTGAAGCGCAATTTAGACATCTCGTGCTGTATTAGTAGCAGTTCTAAAAAGTTGCATAACAGAATACATATTACTAAAACTATCTCACAAGCCATAATTATAAGATTTTGTTTTAAAAGAAAACCTTCACATTTTAAAAATAGTTAAAAAAAATAAATGAACTATTTTTTACTAAAAAGTATAGATATGTATAAACACAGAAAACTCAAAATATCTTAAAATAAGCTGAAATAAATATAAAATGTAAAAAAAATATTTTAAAAGACGTCTTAATAACTATTCGTACAGCTTGAAATAAATAAATTGTTAGCACTACGATGTATTTAGGAAGCATTATTTAAAGCCATACATATTTAAAATAAATTCAATAAGGGCTGTGAATTATAACAGCTGTCATTTGTTATTTATTTTAATAGTAATTATGCTCCGTTACAAAGGTTAATTTGAACATATTTTATCATTTTAATTATTCTACAAGATGTAATATTTTTTTATTTTGTTAAAGTGTTTAGCTACCGGCAAATACCAAGTGCGTTAGACGCTCTATTAAATTATGCTGCCGAGTAGCTGGTGAGTCTTACCGTATAAAGCAAATTACATCATCGAACATACCGTTTCTTACGTTAAGATTGTCCTATAAAGCTTGTAAGAATTTAGGAAAAATTAAGTTTTAATAACTTTTTGTAAACTAACATTTGATTTGTGATCAAAAGGTTTAATACTTTATTTATAAAATAAAAAGATATTAAATAAAATTTTAATAAAGTAATGACTATATTCTATAATTTCTTCTACGAAATTATGTGTTCAATTCTAATAAAAATATAATAAGTTAAATTTAGTTCCATTATCGCACTAATTTTTAGAACACAAAAAAATAAAACTACGTGATTAGGCTATTTATATTCTCCTTAATCACGTTTACTATCTAGTAGAAAATATACCTTACCACACGAACACATAAAATTTATTGTTACAAGTTTTTTTATTTAAAATTCTGCTTTATCACTATCACTTACAGATACATTAAAAATTTATAACCTGTTAATATTTTGTATAACTTAAAGTTTTATAAATGTTTTTGAAAAAAGAGCTTCTCAGAACGAGAAACTTATTTAAAAATTCTTTTATAACAAAGATGTGCAAAATTGAAGCCTATTTAAAAATAAACACTGTTTTAATATAATTTATTTTTGTCTCTAGTTTTGTTAAACTTTCAAATTGATTTTGAAAGTAATCTTGGGAATTATTTGTAATACGAAAGTGAACATGGTTAAAAGACATTTATGGATAAGAAAAAAAACGGAGAGGAGAGTTTGTGCATAAATAAATAAAAAAAATTTATATTATTTAAAAAAATTAAAAAACTAGTTTTCCTTCTTCTTATGTAAGTACTCTATTAAAAAATATTTATTAAAAAATAACTAGAAATTTCTTTTTGCAAAGAATTCGACCTTTCGTTTACAAATAGTTTTACATAGCATATCTTAAAAAACGAATTTAATTTTCAAAAATGTGAAACAATTTACTTTTTAAAAAAATTACTTAGAGAAGTAGAGTAGAAAAAAGTTGTCAATATTTTGATTTTGAGTGTGTTACTAAAATATTTAAGCTCATATAAAAAGTTACATTTGAGCATTATTTACACAAAAACAGTTTAATAACTAAATCAAAGCAACTTTACAAGTATAGGGGAGAAGGAGGTCTCTTTAAACATCTTATATTTTATCATTGAATTTATTAAAATCGTTGAGATGAAGGAGTTGAATAAATATGTATACTCGGTTTAAGAGTAAAATACACCGATTCTTGTGTATAAAATATTATTATATTCGCAAATGATGGAATTTTTACAACAATTGTAAAATAATATTTTTAGTATTAATCAAAATCTAATAGCAAAATATAGTCTCTTTACGGTAGTATTTGTATTACAATACATTTAAAATCGCTTGGGATCTTATGGACATAACAGTTTTAGGTTTAAATTATTATTAGCCAAGTAATAAATAACATTTTTACGAAATTCTTCCCTCAAAATCAATGCACTAAATTCAATTTTAATACTTAAATCCGTTACAGTTAGGTTATGTTTTTTGTTCCTAAAATTAATTTTCCTTTGAATATAGGTAATACTACTACAATAAATAACCAATCTCTGCTTACTAAATATATTTCCAGAAATCAATTGTATTTTTATGCTACTACATTTTCACTGAGATGCTTTGCTCGGAAAATTACGTTTTGTTTTTGCTATAGTTTCGTACTCAATAGTATTCATTTCGACAATAATAAGTTAAAATATTCGAATAATTAATCGCAATTCATTTATTAAATAAAAATTCGAATGTGAAAATGCATTTTAAATAAAATATTCATTTATTTTACTTTAGTCTCAACTTTTATATGAAAACTCTGTAACATTGTATATCAACGCATATGATGTAACATTAAAATAAAAAATCGAAATCAAATTAATATGTGCTTTCAGAAATAGTTGCAATGTATTATATTACATTTACTAGAATCAGTTATATTTTTTGAGTGCATAAAGGAGTCCAAGTTTATATCATTTAAAATATGATGACAATGATTTTTTATGGATAAAATATTATTCTTATGACACTTTTGTGAAAAGTATTTTTTTAAGAATAATCAAAGCAAATTTACTAAATATATTTTCAAGTTCTTATGTGTCGTAGATTTGAAAAAGTACCTTTCTGAGCATGTAAAAAATATTACCTATGAGTAGAATACAATAAAATGAAATATTTTCAGTCAAATTAATTTTTCTTTACTTATAAAAGAATATTTTTCGATATTTATATAATAATAATTTTTAGTAAATAATCAAAAATAATTAACTAAATAGATTGAGCTGTTACACAGCATCGTGGTTATCATCGTTTAAAATATTTTAGTTCACCTGGAAAGATTTGTGTATAAATAAGCACTAAGTTGAATTACTTTGAATAATAACAATTTATACTACCGTCATGTGGGGCTACTTTGTGCAGGATTTCGCAGTTTTTGAACTTTGAAATATAAAAAAAACTATGTTAATTCAAACTTTAGTAAAATTTATCGATATTATATTCATAACTGAACTCAGACGAGTGAATTTGATCAATATTGGCATTATTTGTATGTAATATTTACAAATAATAAGTCAAAACATACCTTGCGCAAAGTAGCCCCCAAATGAGGCTACTTTGTGCAGCGATAGGAATTCAGTTCAATAATCATGTTTTTAGTAAATTATTGATATAAAATTGTTAAAAAAGTTAATTGTTGACATTTTTAATAACAAAAACATCAAGATATGTAAAGATATTAGTTTGAAAATAATTTTCAGCATTAAAAAAACATTTTTTATAAAGAATTTTTTCTTAAAAAGAATGTTTATTTCAAGACATTTGAAGCTTAAACAAAAGGAAACCATTTACATTTTTGAAGATTGAAATGGATGAAATTTCAAAAATAATAATTATTACATATTCATTAACATTTTTAATATTGATAAATTTGAACATAACATGATTGAATGAACATGACAGAACTTGCTCTTCAGTTTCTATCAAAATCATCTGATGTCCTATAAAATATATTTTTATTTGTTAAATCGTTTGATTAATTCATTAGAAAAATCTTTGTAGAAGAAAAATAATAGTTTTCCAGCACGTTTCACGTGTTTCTTGTGAATTTTATTAAAGATAGTATTTCTGTGGATTTTGTATTTCCGAGAAGCTTCTGCAATCGACATACCACCAGCAACTGCTTGCAAACATTGTTGCAGCTTTTCTAAAGTGTAATCACGGTAGTTTCTCGTTCAAGATATTTTTTTATAACATCTGACAATTTTTCTGTCGAAAAAAAAAACGAATGAAATTTTGCACAAAGTAGCCCCACAGTGCATTTTTTTTTTTCATTTTCCGTTTATTTGTTATTAATTTTCACATTTTTTTAACGCTAACATGACATAATTGTTTATTAATATATAATTAAAAAATTTTGCACTTACGACAATTGTTTTATCAACGTCTTCACAGCTAAAGTTTCCACGCACAGTTTTCGACGTTCTCGGAAAGTAGTTGACATTGGATAAACAAAACACACTCTGAGATTGTTTTAAAATTCGAAAAAATGTTTGTATCAATAGAGGAGACTTAATTCCACACATTTGTAACGTAAACAAAAAAAACATAATACTGAGTAGCAGCACTTGAAAAGAACCAAATTCGAATTTGCACAAAGTACCCCCGATGCATAAAGTAGCCCCACATGACGGTATTAATAAATTTTTTTTAAACAAAATTAATAATTAACTTATTTTTATGATGGAATAAAATACTAAATGTATTTTGCATATTACATTTGTTCTTGCTTTTAGTTTATAAGACATACTTAAATTAAATTGATGTCATTTTATTAAAAAAATACTTCGAAAAAATAAAGTCTTACTTACCAATTCTATTTCTAGATGTCAGTTGCTTAGTGGCTTACAGAAGTTACAGCTGCATAAGCAAACGAAAACAACATTTAAGCTATCTGCTACCTACAGAAATGTAAGTATTTTTCACAAACTTATAATCCAATGTCAGGAATGCGTTCCTGATTGGATAGCTAAAAAAAGAACATTTATTCTGAAGTACAATTGCTTGAAATCTTCCATTTACAGTATAGAATTTGATGTATACTGCCTGGTCGTTATTCGTCCGCATCAGACCCATTAAGCATTTTATTTGCACATAAAACTCACACCACCGATTTTATAATGAATGCGCACATTAAAAATTCATTCAATGATTTTAGTTGCTTTCAGAATTAATTTTTCGGGTATATAGCAAAATGCGTTATTTTTAATGTGCTATTTAATTTTCAAGCATATCTCTATTTTTTTTCTTTCAAATTAGAATATTCTAAAATAAAATGCAAACACGAACTTATAAAAATGAACTAAACAGTGTATTAAGAGTTATGTTAAATATATAAAAACAAAGTATGTCAACACTTTAATGGCAATTATTGACTTTAATCAAACATTATTTCATTATTTAATAGACTTAATTTTGCCCGATTTTCAACAAATTTCTTTGTTTGATTTACATATTTATTTTCTAAATATTGACTCTTCATTTTCTAATTAAATTATATTGAATTTTTTCTTCTTGAGACTTTTTTAGCATAAATTAATTTTAAATATCAATTGAAAATATTTTCGGCTCAAAAAGTATATGAGAATATTCAAAGCGAGAAGCGAAATGTGCAAAATATTTTCACTCAACCGAATGCATTTCATACACTAATATTTCAAACATTTCAAATAAATAATATTCCTATGGGATTTTTTGTTTTTAGTTTTACCATGAGTATTCTGTTCTGGTGTAAAATATTTAAATTAAAAAGAGCATAGAACAGTTTTAAGCGATTTTTATAAACCGTCGTAGAGGATTGTGCCTCATTTAATCCTGTAAATTAAATATATACTTTCATCTAGAGAAGAATTTAATTAAAGTCTAAAAAAATTTATAAAATAAAATAAAAATCTTGGATTAATATAACGAAAATCTTGGATTATTATGCCTTTTGGGTGCTTGTTTTCTTTACTCCTAGAGCCCCACGTCTCAAAGAATCCTCTGAGTTTTTTTTCCCCTTTCTTCACGGGTTTTACTTCAGACTCAAGACTTCAGACTTCAGTTTCTAGCAACATTTTTTCATTATACCTAAATTTTCTAATTCCAACTCGAGAAGTATTAGCAGCATTATAGATTAGCCAATACTCATTTCACCATTTATGTTTCATATAAAAGCTTATAAAAAGCCACACTAAAACACGACTAATTTTTCTTGCACTTTAAATTTCAACTCCAGAAATAAATCACGTGGGTGTGTTTTCTCTCCGGTAATCTTCATTTGATATTGCTTCCTCATTCACTTGATACATACAAAGTAATATTTCTGTTCAGATGTCAAATTTAAAAAAGAAAACAATGTTAGCAACAATGTACTTCGTTCTGTAAGATTTCGTTATTAGCGAAGAACATCAACTTCTTTTAAAAGAGTCTAAAAAATGTAGCTGGCTAAGAATTCGTGTTAAAAATAAAAAGAGTATCGATTATTTTCACTATAATGAGCATGCATTTAAAAGTATAAAAAAAATTCGATAAAAAATTCCATAAAAATTTATTTTCTCATCAAAAGGATTATGACCGTTGCCTTATAGAGATATTTAAAAAATAAATGAATTTCTGAAATATGCATAGTTTGATTAAAAGTTATGCAAGATGCTTTAATAGGAAAAAATTTTGAATTATGAATTTAAAATATTTCTAAAAAAAACAAAGTTCTATTTTAGACATACGCCAAGCTTATTTTATTCAATTCTAGTATAAATTTCGTTTGTATTATGCACTATGCTTTTCTGTGTTCTGAAGTAAATATTTTTCTAAACTTAATGAGATATGACTTATTATATAAAAAACAGGAACTGACCACGTTTGTTTTATTAACTTATTAATTTTTTTTCTCACTTAGAAGAAAATTTTTATATACTAAAATGGTAATTGGACATGCTGTTTAAAACACAATAGATATAATACATGAATTTTTCTAAAAACTACACAGCAAAATTCTTACCAGTTTTTAGTTATTATTTTCAATCGTGAATTAAATACGTTAAGAACGTATTTAATTCACAAGTGACTGTTAAATTCTGTTAAGAACGCTTTTCATGATTTGCTTATACACAGAATTTATGCCACTCTTTTTTTTTTTTTNTTTTTTTTTTTTTTTTTTTGGCAATAACTTCTCTTATTGACCAAATATAAAAATTACAGTTTTATAACCATTACTGTTTATTCTTTTCGAAATTTTTTATTAAAACTAAACACTGCAATTTCAGTGCATTGCATTATATCACGAAAATTAAAGAGTTTGCTCTAATTTTTTTATTAAACATTTTAGATAAAATGTAATGTCTTGGACAATTTAATTTAAGTTTGTTAACACAATGAATTTTCCTTTTAGTCTTAAAAAAATACTCCTTATCTAAAGTTTACAGATTTTCCGTAGCCTGAAAAAAATAATATTTTGAAATTTTGACTGACTTATATTGTGCCAAACAAAGATTGATTTTGAAGTCCAACTTCATGAAAATATTCAAAGGAAAGACATTTTTTCTTTTAAATATAATCTTCTAAATTTTGTTTTAAATACAGTACATCAAAACAAGAAAAGTTAAATACTTAAATATTTTATATAAATACTGGGAACACCGTTACATTAACACTTTGACATTACTTTGTAGCTCAGCTATTAACGCTTTGCTCGATCAATCATTTAATAATTCTTGTTTATAACTTTGCTGTTTATAAATAATTTATTAGTGTTAACAAAAATGTTCTTCTTATATTTTTAAATTTGAAAACGGCATTTAAAAACGTTTATTAAACATTAGTTTGTTATTACCTAACTTGATTATTACACATCTTAATTTATTATCGCCCTCTTAAATTGTTCATTAAAATACTTTGATATTAATAAACGGATCTTTCTCCATTAAAATAATTATAAACTAAAACAATGGATTAGTTCGATAAAAATTTGAATTATAAAAATTACCTTAAAATATCCTTTTCTGAAGCTTTTTGAATTTTAATAAATTAAATTTATATCTAAAATTTTCTATTATTGCTTTATCAAAAAAAATTAGTTACACGCTGAACGAGGACATTAGTACTTTAAACTACAATATATTAAGTTCCTGCAACCTAAATAAGTGGTTAAATTGAACTATGATTCACTAAAGGTTGAGTCATAGAAACGTAGTTCAAGTTTAAAAATAATTAGTTTAGATTTCTGAATAATTAGCTTAGGAAATTGCGACATAACGTGCTTTAATTTAATACCGTATTTAGGCTGCAACCAAACTGGGTGACATTATGAGTCAAAGTGCACAGAAACGTTTAACAGTTTACTCAAGATTTTTAAATGGTGGCAAGAACAAGCATTGGAAGTAGAGTCAAAGTATGTTTTACTAAATGGTGCCTATTTTTAGTAAATGACACATTAAATTTTTTTAATATTATTTTATATCTTTTGAATTATATTTTAAATCAATGGGAAAAGAGCCACTAAGTACAATTTGCATCTCAGAAGACCCATTCAAAATTTGTGAAAGCTCATTCTATACGTTAGTTTTTCTATACATGACTGTAAAATAATGTTAATTTTTCTTCATTTTCACCCGACCTTGTAATCATAATAAATAGGAGCATTACTGGCAACATAGGAATCAAAATTTTATATTTTATACTTTATAACTGTCGTTTTCTTTTTTTTTTCTCTTTTTTTTTTTTTTTTTANTTTTTTTTTTTTTTTTTTTTTTTTTTTTTTTTTTTTTTTTTTTTTTTTTTTTGAACAGCTGACGCAATTTTGGATTTAAGACTACCAATGTTCAGCCCCGTAACCTTGTAATTTTGAACCCAATTCTGAAGACAGGGGAACTCCTGGATCAAGTATTAGGAGAAATTTGCCTTTGTGGAGGTCTTTTTTTTTTTAACGAACTAACCTGCATTTGCGTTACATGGAGAGAAAAATATCGAAAACCACCAAAAATTAGATTAATGGCAAAGGCATCTTAATCCATAATTCCTCTACCAGTGGGAATATTTTATGTCAGTGTGGTTGGTGTGTTTCGGCGCGGAAATAGTATCGACCAGCCATTGCTGGTATTTGAACCCGGCTCACCTTAATGGAAGATGAACGCTTTATCCCCTGAGTCACCAGAGCTCAAGGATCGAAAGTGAACAATCTGACTGCATTTGAAATAAAATTGCAAATAGCATTGGCTTAATTATTTCAATAAAAATAATCAAGTATTATTGATAAGCAATAGTGTATATTTCTAGAAATTTTTAAGCATGGTGAACCATCATATCATTCAACCGCTAAATGGCTCACATTTGCACCATTTTATCCTACTTTTTAAACTTTAACTGCACGAAACAATGGTTTAAATTGAACAGGGATAATGTTCACTTTAATACCCAATTACAGTTGCTTTCACGATATTAGAAGAATTTTGCATTGAGTAACAGTTATATGTAACCTAATGAAAATTTCTGACAATCAATTAAGTGTAAAAAATAAGATTTGTGTAGAAGCTAAAGCGTAGACTGTTAATGCTAAATGCTGTATGAAATCTCTTTGTTTTAACATTGAGCCAAATATAATATAAGAGCTTATTGTATAAAATGTATTTGTATATATACTATAAATACATTTTAAAAAGCATATAACGGTATCTTTAAATGTTTTGAACAAAAGCCTTTACGAAAACTCAAAAACTCTGTACACTCTGATTTTTATCAATATTAACTTGTTTCCGTTTTTTTTTTTTTTTTTTTTTTTTTTGTTGGCAACATTGGTAATTTTAAGAATGGAAATCATAGCTTTAATTTATATAGATGATAAGACGCCTTTAAGCAGTACAAAAAAAACTTCTATATCAAACATTGAAAGAAGTTATCATGTCTTTTTGAAATTGTACAAGGGAGTAACATGGACAAAAAACTGTTTTCAATTATCTGGACTATTATGTGAACTGTTACCCATCATGATCCTTCATTACCGCTATGGTCAATATGCTAGGGCATATATATCAGAATGCAAGTTAACCAAACATCAAAAGCTTTCGAACGCTGGGAGTCTTGATTTTCTCTAAATGACTTAATAAAAAATTTTGTATAAATTGAATGATTTTCTACGTAAGCTGTTAAAAAAATAAAAAAATAATTAAAATAAGGAAGTATTCCAAATACTGAGAAAGTGTTTTCATTCAGAAAATTTGTTGAAGTATTAAATTTTATAATAAACTAATATCAAAACGTTTTAGCAAATATTTATATTTAGTAAATATTTATATTTACTAAATATTTATGTATAGAAAATATTTGTATTTAATGAATATAAATATTTTCTATACTTATAAATATTTTCTAATATTTTTATTTCCAACAAATATTTAACATTTATGTTCAGTAATTTTATATTTATATTTAACAAATATTTATATTTAGCAAATATTTAAATAAACAGAATATTTTTGTTAAATAAATATTTTTGTTAAAAAAATATTTTTATTAAGCGAACGATTATGTATAGTACATATCTATATTTAACATGTTTTTGCGTTAGGTAAATCTAGTTTTTACACAAATTATTGTACTGTAAAATATTCTGAATCAAATCACCGGGAAAAGTACTGGCTCTCAGGGTGCGGGAATACCTTTTACCGTGAAGTCTATTTTTTCCAAAACATGTTATGGAACAAAATAATCTGATATATCGTATTTTTTACATTAATAATTACCGTAAAATCGCTGAATAATTCTAGTTATATAAATAATATTGTTAAATCTACGGAATAATATTTTACGAAAAAAAATTGATTTTATGGTATAATGGATTTTATGCATGATGCACACAAAATGACGGTATTTTGTACCGGAATTTGGTCCGGAATTATTTGCCGTGTGCACTTTAGTTTTAGCAGCACTTCAATTAACTAGTATATTTTAGGAGGTATTTTTGCATTATGCGTGCACATGACTGATGATAATGGTGCACAATAACGCAGTCGCAAATCACAAATTCGGTAAAATCATACGCTATATTCTTAGCATGCACTTACTATATAAGTCACAAAAAAAGAAAGATTACCGATTGTTTTAGAAAATGAGTGCTGTCGATTGTCTGCGTTGCTTCAAAAGTAAAATTTCGAAAACTGTTTTAATAAAACATTTTTTTATCGATTCATAAATTCACTCAATAAATTTACATTCGTGCTGCCGATAGCTAATATAAGGTTTCCGGTACTATTCATAACAAGAATCAATACCTTGCAGTTGTAAAATATTTGATATAAATCATCCCAAATACGAAAGGTCCACAATGAAAAAATAGTACTATAAATCAGTTGATAAACACCACATTAAATTTTTCTTCGATTAATATGTTCTTTATGTTTGCAATAAGGCGCATTCTTTAAGAAAAATAAAAATATTTATATGTTTCAGGAAATAAGTTGGTGTATGTACCAGAACTCATGGACACAGTTATGACAAAATTAAAAACGACGGATATGTGTGAATCTACTTTTTAAAATAATCCCTTATCACAAACTTAAAAAATTTTAATTAGAAAATTTCAGACAATTTTTATAGGTCTAATAGCATTCTTTAAAAAAAATAAGTAATGAATATAATGTATGCATTAAATAATTTCATTGTTGCGATTATTATACAATCATTACAAATTTGCACAGTTTTTATTATTACGCATAGCATTGTTATCTGGTTTAATTATTATAATTATTATGAGTACAAATTTGCATGTAATTGCAGCATTAATAATTTTAATAAGATGTGACCAATGTATAAAAAATATGACAGCAATTTTCACAATTATGAGGCTTATGATTATGTATGCTATCATAATATAAGCATAAGCAATATTAATAAAATATGAACAGTGTTTACAAAGTGTATAGACATTGATTTGATGAAATTTAATCTAATTAATGTACATGAAAGTGCAATTGATGCAGTTTCTTATAAAAATTTAAACAACGAGTACAAAATATGGTTTTTATAAAATGCAATTCGATGCACAGTAGTGTAACTAATTTAAGAGAAAAATTCTTATAAAAATATAAGGAAAAAGTAAATTTTATTTTTAACTAATAAGTGAGTTCTTATAAAAAAAAATTTTCCTGATAAAGTTTTTTAAAATGTTTTCGTTTTTTTTCTATCACATTCATCAAGAAAAAATATTTGAACAAAAAATATCTGCTGTACAAGCAAAAATTTGAGTTTGATATTTTGCTGTCAGAGGAATATCAATAAATTTTCAATTTTCTTCATTAAAATATCAAATGAATGAATCCTTCTATTTTTTATACCTTTTTCCATAGGCAATTATCAACACATCCTATTAATTAAAGACGTTTATTATATATGAAAATAACATAAACGCGATATTTTCTGCGTTTTTCTTCAAATAATTAAAATTTATCTTCCTTAAGTTAGTTAAAATTTTTTCCATCAAAAAATTTTTCAATAACAATAATGACCATTAAAAATTTTATATTTATTAAATTTTGTACAGTTATTATATAATAGTAAAATTAACTTTTAAGAGAACAATGAAATTATTAAAGCTTTAAAAGTAAACATTCTTTAAAAAAAGTATTTCAAGCGTTTAATTGAGAGGTTTAATAAATTTGCATCAATAAAATTATGAAATATATTACTTACAATTAAAAACTTTCAATAATCATTTTCTTAAAAATATAACTAAATCTTCTTCAATATAAAATAAATATATACATATAATATAAATATATAATAAAAATATAATAAAATATAAATATATAATATAAATATAAAATAGCTATTAACAGTTATTTAACTGTTAATAGTCAGTTGGTTACCTATAATTTTCTTAACAGAAATTATTTTCATTCAATGACAATATAATATTTCGTATTTACAAATCCTATACAATTTTATATAGTTGTAAAGCTGTATAGAAATACTAAAAACATTGGAAGTTCTTAAAAAATAATTAATAATAGTTATTTTTCATTTTCACTTGTTTACCTATAATTTTCTTAACTTAAATTCTTTTCATTCAATGACAATTTAAAATTTCGTATTTACAAAACCTATACAGTTTTATACAGCTGTAAAGCTATATAGAAATTACAAAAACATTGGAAATAGACGCAATTTTTGAAAACGAAAATAATGAAAAAAACAATAATCAAGCTTTATTTGTACCTTTAAAATTTTAAAAATTAGCACTTATACTTTGAAACATCTAATAATAATTTCCGTAAAAATTATTAATTATGTTTTCATTTTAGGTGGCTGTAGGTAATTTTCAATGAAAAGAAAAATCTGAAATAAACAAGAATTCCTTAATGGTCATGTGCATACCACGCCCTTAAGACAAGATTCAAAGAATGTGAAGTCAAAAAGATAAAGAAGAGCATCTTGACAATTGATCGATCATTATACATAGACTGATATTTATGTGTTCATCTTTTACGAGTCCTGCGATTGGCTGAACGAAATTCGTTCTAATGATATCTTAATTGCAGTGCACGGAAGCTCAGGAATTCGAAGATATCCAAGATTTCAAGACATTTTTTGAAAACTTAGATAACTTAAATGCACAGTGTTTATATTTTGATAAGATATTTGTTGATTTCTTTTCAGGTATTGATAATGTTTTCCATTGTTAGTAAGTATTGACGAATTATTGTAATTAATCTTACTTAACGTAAAATAAACTTATATATTTTTCTGAAATTATGTTTATAATTATAGATTTACGCACACTAAAACTTTATAGTTTGCACAAGAGCTTGGAAATCATGAACTAATTAAAATTTTTTGGAAGTAATTTTTGCCCCCTAATAAGCTCTTTAAATGAGTATTGAGGGACAATTGTCATTTTTTCGAACTAATTGACTTCTCAATCCTTTTTTTTTAGAAACGAAATTGCGAACATTATGTTTATATTACCAAAATTATTTCGCAGAAATTGAAAAAGTAGAGACAATTATCATCTTAATATTATAATAATTACCTTTTCTAGTTTTTTCTTCAAGAACTTGTCAAGTTGGAACAAAAATACTTTCTAAAAGTCGTAAAGATACCACTGTTCCAAATAAAATTTCTTAAATATAACGTTTTTGATTAGTTTATTCAGAAAATTTCGAGATAAGTTTTAAGTTTTCAATTTTATGATTAAATATTAATTTTTTCAAAGAATTATGTGAATAAGTATTACTTTCAAAAACGGAATCAATTTTTTAAAATACAAAAGAGTGAAATTATTTTGAAAAATAGAGTTATTATTTTTTGAAATCATAAAACCAAGTTTTAAGTTTTAACTTTTTCGCTATGTATGCACAGAATAAATACTGTTAAAGATTTCATAATACTATTATTTTATTATTTTGATTAAATATAATGGTTCTATAGCAGCATGTGAACAGCTGCTGCAGGACCGCTACTTACAAGAATACTTTTTGTCTATAAACAAGTATGAAGTACTTGTTTATTTAAATCTAATTTTTTTTCAATATATTGAATTAGATAGTGCTTTGACTTTTTTCTTAATTAAGCTAAAATTTTAAGTCACAATTTTTTAATTATAGAAAATTTCTACTATTTAAATACAGATTTTCTTTTGTTAATTTTAGTATCTTGATAAATTGAGAAAGATTGTTTATTACATAGTCTGAAGAATTAACGATATGTTTTACTTTTTTTTTTCCTTTATGATGCAAAAATTCCTTAAAAGAAACCTAAAATATGTACCTTTTACATCAGTTTTCCACACGATTTCAAAGTATCATAATGTATCAAAGGTTTCATAATCATAAAAAATACGCGGAGAAAAAATGTCTAATTAAAAGAAAAACATAATTATGGTTAATACAACCAAAATCGAAGGTATTTAGACCATTCATTTGGTAAGTTTTCTACTCATTTGTAACGGTTTAACGAAAATTCTGGTTTTTAAAATAATTATCATTTTTACCAAATATTTAGTGAAAAATACAAAACTAAAAAGAAAATTTGAACAAATAAATGGTTTTTATGGTATGCTCTATACCATGCAGTATCATAATAAAAGTATCGAATTTCACCGCATTTTCCAAATTTTATCACATATTATAATATCATATTTTATGATTAATTTTACAAAAATCATTACCAAAATACTTCGATAATTTTACGAAAATCATTGCCAAAATACTTCGATAAAAGTTATCAAGCTTTTTGGTGTTCCCATAGAACCAGAAAAGCGTAAATGGTAAATTTTATCATATACTGGTAGTTTTGACCGGCAGTAGATTCTGATAGCATTCTTAGTGTTATTAAAAATATTAATTTGTTGTTAAATTAGTAAACAAATTACGGACACATAAAACTCTATAAAAAGAAGAAGTAAAATGGTTTTTCCGTTTCAAGGAGATCCTTAACGAGGTTAAATATAATACAAATTATTACCTCTAAATTAATTTTAAATCAGCAAGTTAGTCTCGTTGGTATTAAACTTTAAAAAATAAAATAATTCAAGTTTACAAATGTTATTTTCTGTGGAAAAAAGTTGTTCTCAAATTAAAATGCTAACTTGAGTTTTAACCAATCAAATTTTAAATGTACACTTTCTGAAATTTTAGAAATTGTTGTACAATAATACCTGACAAGTTTGCTGCAACCTGAATATGGTTTTAAGTTGAACCACATAATCCTGTAAAATAAGCAACCTGAAATTTGAATGCATTATACTTTATTTCAGTTTAACGTCTTATTGAGGTTAAAATAAATATACCCACTTTTATGGTTCAAGGTAACTTTATTACAGTTCAATGTTCAATCATTAAATCCTATTATGGTTCACTACTTACTTTTTATAAATGTAAAATAAAAATATTTTCTTGTTTCAAATTCAGAATTCCATACGGAAGATATAAAAACTGAATGAATTCTCAATTTAAACCCATTTTAAATATTTGATGAGCATGATAACTAAGTATTAAATTGGTAATTACAGTACTTATTGCTACTAAAACACAAAAGCTTTAAAATTTTACACTAAAATTTCATTTTAGGCAGATATATTTATTCGGAAATTAATTTAAAGCCTTGTACTGTATAATTAAGCACAATTTCTAATGATATAAAATTCTCGAATAAAAAGAGTTGAAAATTATAATTTTGAAACAAAAAGATTATTTTAAAAATTAGATCTGCAAAATTGATTTTTTCCTGATTTTTTTTTAATTTTTCTTTTACATTTTATCATGTTTCTACAAAATAATTGTATTCTTAGCATATGATTTAGAATTTTTCGAAATGATTTTATGTAAATATAAGAGTGATGTTATACTCTTAATAACGATACGTTTAGAACACAAATAAAAATCAACTAAGGATAAAGCTACAGCCAATCATCTGAATATCATTTTTTTGAGATTTTTTTACTGTGTTTTTCTTCGTATTCCGCACAGATAGTTTAAAAAATATAGATAGAATATCGATAGTCTGAAACAATGGTCTGCAAATATTAGTACGTTTTGTCAAAGGTCAAAATGCGAAAGTTTTCTAAACATTATAATAATAGCTAACACGTATCTGTAATATAACTTTTTATAATAGATGGTACACCAAACAAAGCGTCACCACTCTGATAAATTACTTCAAATCTGCGATATTAATTTTTTTTTAATTTTTAGTAAAATTTTCCCACAAAATTTAGAATAAACCGCTACATACAATTTTGCTCACAAAACTATATTTTATCCTTCCCATTCTGTCAGCTTAGTTATTTGTTTACAAACTATTTTAATGGTAAGGTGCGTTAGACACAGACAACTTATATAAAAATTGTTTATATAGCTGCGTGTCATGTATTGTACATTTTAGTATTTTTTCTGAGAATTTTAAAATTTACTGCCCATTTTTAAGTTCAATTATTTAGACATTCTAAACAAACATCGTTTATTTCATTGTAAAAATACAAATAATTTTTTATGAATGTCAAATGTATATGATTACGAACAAATAGTCAATACACACTTTTAAACTACAACTAAGTGTCAGTTTTAATGTACCTCTTATACGATTTTGTTTAACAGCAGATAATATATCTCCCATAAACATTACCTTTCCATAAATCTCATATTCAATACACATCAAACAATAAAACTATCCAGTGAAAGGGTTATTATTTTTTATGTTTTCAATAAAACTTCTCTTTCAGCTCTTTAAAAAAAAGGGTTCCAGAGTTCATGAAAGTGAAAGGGAAGCATTTTTCTTTAACTCATGAAGCTTGTCATGAGCGAAGTTTTCGTCAATATTTTTAAGGCTCTAACAAATCTTCAGTCGTAAAAAGCGTGTAAATCAGTTAAAAGTATTCATTTGACGCATTTAGTTCGTCACTAAAGTTACCTCTAACATAAAGCTGTTAAGTAACCACAATGATGTAATAACACGTGTTAACAACTGCTACGGAAACACATTCTACGTATTTATTCATAGTTTTATTTTTACAGTTGGTTTGATGAATCATATTATGCATTTTGATATCGTTTATTTTGAAAGTGGTTACTAATATTACTAATTTTTAATGAATATTAATAAAAAAGTTAAAAATATTTTATATTGAAAATAAATATACAAACATGAAACTGTTTCTAATTATGACCAACTAATAACACATGCGTAAAATAGCTATGATAGCACATTGTATGTAGTTATCCATTCCTTGATTGTTAAAATCAGGCATACAGGCTACTGAATTGTGTCATGACTTTAATTGAATTTTATTAGTTTTGGAAAAAAGATTTTTTTCCCCAATGTCCACAGTGTTAACATCCGTCAATTCAGGCATATAGAGGGCAATTTTGTTGGCCTCTCTTTCAGGGGCACCATATTAGGTAGGCCAACGTCGCTCCCACAGTGAGGGCAGATAGTACAGCGAAGGAAAGAACATTCATGTCTTGCCCGGGATTTGAACCCAGAACCTTTCTAAAGCAAGGACAGTTTCCTGCCTTGATGAAAAAATATAATATGTTTATTAAAATTCCTCAAACTTAAAGCTCTTAAGTAATCACAATCTTGTTATAACGCATGTAATCAAGCTTTTGAAATACGTCAGATACATTTATTCATTCTTTTAAACCTATAGTTAAGTTCGTATTCTATAAATCGTATTCTATATTTCAATATATTTTATTATTTTTTTAAGCGGAGGCAGTTACTAACTTTAAGTAATTTAGAACGCGGCCAGATATAATAATTAGATAGGTTTAAAAAGTACATAAAAGTTACCGCTGTTAAATTATCACACAGATGTAGCAATGACTATGGAAATATATTCCATATATTTGTTCATTTTTAAATTGTTATAGCTATAATGATAAGTCATGTCATATGTTTCAATACATTTTATTCATTGTTTCATTCTTATAGCTAAGCGGATAAATCATTTCACAAATTCTAATATATTTTTCTAGTTTTCCGAGAAAGAGGTAGTTATTAGTTTTAAATAATTTTCATGAACATTTCTATGATAATTAGATAAGTATTATATGTTTACAAAAAATCCATCAAACTAAGAGCTTTTAAGAGTATGCAAAGCATGGTAACAATGACTTCACTATTAAATTCACAAATAGTTATAAATTATAGTTAATATTTCTATACTAAAATAATATCATATGTTTTCACTATTGGTACAAATTGTGTTGATATTCTACTAAAAATATAACATAGCAACAAAGTCCCTCAGATTTCCTACAACCAGTGCAAATTACATACGCAAGAATAGAAATCATAGCAATACATCGTTACATATTGTTATTAGCATTCAACACATTGTTAAACCTTCTAATATCATTGTTTAATCATAATATGATTAAAAAATAAATATATTGTTGAAAAATCCGTAGATTATTGCAAAAATCATAATATCATGGTAAAATGAATATAGAATTGAGAAATCAATATATTCCTTAAAAAGCGATGCATTCTTGAAAAATAAATCTATCTATCTTATCATATAAAACGCTAATACGTACGTATATATCAAGAAAACCGATGATATTTCTTTTCTCACGTTGGCAGCAGTTTTCATTTTTAATTGATAGGCTTCGGCGAGCAAGAGCACGTAGTGAGCATCATATGGCTAATCTATATTATATAAAATGCTAATACGTTTTAATCGATAGGCTTCGGCGCGCAAGAGCACGTAGTGAGAATCATATGTCTAATCGGGTGAATTCTCATCGAATTATCAAAAAATTTCTCACAAAATTATCTTCATCGAAGCCGATGCTTTACATCCGGCGTTCAGTACTATTTCATATTGTTTTACAACACATGGTTTTAGCCCTCTGGTGGGAAAGACTTTAAAACAAAACTTACAACAGTTACTTTTCTCAACAACTGAAATTTAGAATAGTGTGATTAAGAAAAATATGTGAACTGTTTGCAATTTCAAATTAATATTGAAATGCACAGGTTTAGAATTTTCTACAGTGAAAAGTTTTCGGAACTTCAGTGTTCAAAAAAGTATACAAAAGCTAGACGTTAAGAACGTATCCAATGAGCGAGTAAAGCGAGCATCGGATTGCAAAGCAATCCGAAATGAACTGCAAAAGCAGTTCCGAGGGTTGGCGAGCACCAGCGAGCAGGGGGCAAAGCCTCCAAGTAGATTATTAAAACAAATCAATATATTCCTTAAAAAAATTATTATTTCTAAAAATTCAATATAATATTACAAAATCAATATAATTATGAATAATCAATGTATTGTTACAACATCAAGGTATTATTAAAAAATCGGTATATTATTAAAAAATCAAAATATTAAATAAAAAAATTGATATATTGCAGAAAAAACAAAATATTGCTCGGTGTTATACTATGCTATATCATTTGCGTCATCTAGTATGTTATTAGTATATTATTACGTATATTAGCTGACAATGTATGTAAATAAACATTGTTATCGATGCTAGAAATTGTTCTACTATAACAAAATTAATCCTACTGTAAAACTTTTCAGTCGTTTAATTTTTAATAATCGCAATACTTACTACTAAATGGTTAGATAACATAGAGAAGTGGCTGAGCTAAACAGGAGTAAATCGGTTGAGAATACTGACGCTAAATTCATCTGTATGGAATAAGCTGCATGAAACATCCGAGACTGGCAACCGGCAATAGTACTGATAAAGCAGGCAGAATACTTATTTACATAAGTTTTAAATTCATAATTATTTTGGATCAATATGCTCTTTAAATGGGTGATTCTCACGAAACATGACAAGTCGGACCAAAAAATTTCTTCAAATTTAAAGTCTTCAAAATAATCTAATTTTTTTGTATACTTCTTTAACTACACTTATTAATATTTTACATACAGCAGTGTAGTTTATTGATATTTGTTCGAGAAAAAAAATAAAATAGTAATTCACCAAATCTTGAATACCAGGAAAATGACATATTAGAAGTTTAAAAAACAGTCATTTTAAGTTAATAGTGAGTAACTTAACTTAAGCCTTTATGTTAGATGGACCATAAATTGCTTAAATTAATTATTTTTGTCCACTGTAAAAGGAATAAAAAAAATTTTGTTGCTGATATATACAGAATAAAATTTTTTAGAATAATTAATCATTAAATAAATAAAAAACTTTGATTACATCCAAGCATATTACAATCATACATTAACTTGGTATTGGGTTAATATTTGCTTTCCCTCCTTACAGTATTAGCAGTTTAAAACAATTTCTGGTAACACTTCAATGTCCTGGCATTCATAAACCAGGAAAATGACAGCCATTTAATGACAAATTCGCCATTTCATAGCATATAACTTTATTTTAATTTAATATTTTTGCCAAAGACGTTTATATTCTACAAAAAAAAAACAGGATTTCTTAAAATAACTCTGATAAATCTATGTAGTTTTTATTATTAATGATTTCAAGAAGCCAGGAAAACGACAACACAAAAACCTACTCCCCTTGAAAAAATTTTTGAAATAGATTTTGACCCGAAAAATTGGTTTTTTATTCATGCAGCAAGACATATTCATATAGGAGGATATCTAAACAATCTATTGACATAAGATATTGATTACTGGCTCGATCTATTTCGGTTATAAACCACTAAATAAAAGTAGCCAGGAAAATGACAGATTTTCTTGGGACAAACAAATTATTGACAGAAAAAATTTATTTAAACGAAGTTTTTGTATTCTAGAGATACTTACACCTGTTGAGATAAAAAAAAATTAGATATTGAAAAATTTATAGGAAGTTTTGAAGCTAGTTATTATTGGTAACATTGTTTGAGACATGCCAGGAAAAGGGCATTTTGATATTCAATTAAATTTTTTAACTATACAAAACAGTCAATGCTAGTGCAAAGTCATTTTAAAAGGCCATCAGCAATGCTATTTATTAATTTTTTTGAAAAAAAGTTTTTTTAGTATTATAGTATTAGATCTTGGTGCAAGGGACAGTGAATTGTTATGTCTCGTGAGAATCACCCTAATGCTGCCCTTGCCGTTAACTTTAGAAATTCTCATTTTTGAAATGATAAATACCCGCATACTTCAGATGCTGGAGTAATTCAGTAAAAGAGAGTGAAGTTCAACAAGAATAAGTTTGAAATTCTGTTACTAATTTTAAAATGCAAATTACTAATTTAAAACTTGTTGATTAGTTACTTGAAAAATCAGCACTTTTCAACTAATAGTTTGGAAATTAAAACCAAGTTATGGTTACTATTAAGCTGAGCCCCCAACTAAATTCTTAACTGCACAACATCTCATATCACATGATAAAATGCGTTTTGAGGAAATGATAATAACTTTATTTTGATTTAACTCTTCTTTTTTTTTTTAAATTAGTTAACTAAAAATTATCTCTCATTCTGCCTGAAGGTTTTGAAACATATAAAACAGAATAACTTTCTTTAATCAGTAAAGATATATTAATACTTTAAATTTTGTTCCAAACTCTATAAAAAAAATTTATACAATAGGATTACGCTACCAGTGTAGAGTTTTAAGCAGATCTCCTCTTAATTAATCTTCTTATAATTTTATACATCATACGTAAAAATGTAATTCACATTGAAACAGTTTGCATCCAAAAATTCAGCTGCGTTTGATTGCAATAAATAGGGAACATAGTTTAAACAAAGTTAAATGGTTCAGAACTTATATAGTACAAAAAATTAAACAAACTGTAAATGTGAACTATTTCTACTATTTAAACGTGAAAAGTTTGCATTGAACGATTGTTTTATGATATTCGAAAGCAGTTTTTAACGATGAAAAAACTGTTTCAGTGGTTATATTATTTTTAATGCAAAATGGTTTTAATTGATTTTATTAATTTTGCTAACTATTTGCACCATCCAAAAGAAAATATTTTTTCTTTCAAAATAAAAATTAATTTGGGACGCAATATCATTTTATGAATAACATTTTGATTATATTTTAATTACATTACGGTTTGATTACATTTTATTACGTTTTATGAAAATTGCAAAACATAAACACGATTTTAAAAGTAAATAAATGAATAAAATGAAATTATTAAATATATAAAAAATTAAATGCTTGAAAAACAGAATATTTTATAAATTAAAAACACTTTCGTTAAAGGAAAATAATACATATATAAAATTAATAAACAGTATAATTTTATTTTAAAAAAATTTTAAATTACGTTACTAAAAAATTCCATAAATGTTAATATTTTTATCCCTAAACTTTGACATATTATGTCCCCTAAATTCCTAATCCATTATTGCATCGCTCTCCTAAAAGATAGAAAAGCGAAACATTTTGCAAAAGGTTCTTCATAGAAAACAGCTGAATAAATAAGCAAAGACAAACACTGAGAGGATTAATAACGGGTAAAAATGTGTTTGAAACGTGACATGCATTTCATTCTTTCTATTTTCTCTAACTCAACATGTTTTTTAAGCCTAACCATCATTGTAGCTATTATCAAATGCAAACATTTTAATGTATCGAAAAATTAATTTCATTAACTACTTATTTATAGCCTTACTTGCTGTACTGTTTGTCTCAGTAATGCATAAGCGAAGAAAAAAATTTCAAAGTAAATTGCAAAAAAAAAAATTTTGTGAATCTTAACACTAAAAATGGTGGCAACTACTTTACTCCAAATTGATATAGAGCCAAAAACAGTTCCTGGAGTAGTGAACCACTCAGAATATTTGTTGCACTACTTGGTGTAAAGTAACTACCACCATTTTTGGCGTTCAGTAACACATATATCCTTAATTACAGTAAGATAAGATATACATAAGAGCCAATTAAGTTAATTTTACTATGTAATATACAGTAAAAATCATAATCGTTAATTTAGAATCCCTGTATAGACAAATTCTTGTAATAAAATTAGTCTGTAAATCAAGCATGTGTTTGGTACAGAGAGAATATCATAAATTCGAACTAGGCTTAGCAGAAACAAAGCAGATAAAAATTATACATTATGTAATTATTTCATAGAGCTTAGAGATTTAAAAAATCAAATATTGATATCTCATAACACAACTGAAAACCTACATGCATATTTAAAGGCGAATTTTTGTTTCAGTAAATGCATTAAAAACAACAACAAACTCTGGTCAGCTTACATTTAAATATAAAACAAAATATTAAAATAAATAAAAATTATCCAAAGCTCGCCAACATTTATGTATTCATAAGCGAAAGTATTTAACGCATGATGTGAATGCGTGTGAGCTTAACTTAAATTTTTCCCACTTTAAAAAAAATCTTAGATTTATTTAGATCTTTTAAAATATATATGATAGCTCAATTAGGTATTAACTAGAAAAGGCAAAGACAGAATTGTTTGGACGGAATTGTTTCCTGACAGAATTGTTTGCCTTGTTCGACCTTTATCAAGTTCGGCTAAATAGTACACCCCAGTCTTTACAGTGCACAATTCTTGAAAATTTCATTATTCTGAAACTATTCGGTTGGTTTCGTTAAAATTTTAAATTTTGTTGCTAAACATTACAAAGCTTAGAGTATCATAAAAATTTGTATGCCTAACAATTTAAAGAAATTCTGACCATTTTCATATTAAATTATAAAAAAAAATTAACATTAAATTATGTGTCGATAAATGAGTTTTATAATTATGAGGAAAAAAATTTTCCTTTTTCTTAAACTTTTTTTTCAGATATTATGATAATAAACATCCTTTTTAAGTCATGAACATGAAGTGAAGTTCTTATAGAACTAGATGCGTTTCGGCGTCACATGTTACATCTTCATCAGTAGGGTAAAATAGCACGGATGGTCAAAATAGAGTCATTTATCAAGACTCCTGCCATTTTATCCAACAATTATGGGTGTACCACGTGGCCAAGAAGGATTATATAGGCGACAATTTATTGACACTAATGGTCTTTTTTCTATCAGTTTCTATAGATTTATTTTTATAGAAATATTGTTCGATTTCAAGCTCCTGTAAATAATAAGGAAATATTTTCTCTTTTTCTTAAACTTTTTTTTAGACATTATAATAAACAGCGTTTTAAATCGCGAACAAGTTCTTTAAAACCTAAATGAGTTTCGATGCCACATGGTACATCTCAATCAGTAGGATAAAAAGGCATCGAGCAGGTAATAAGAGTCATTTATCAAAACTGTTGCCATTTTATCCAACAATTCAGGGTGTACCAACGTGGCTCCAAAGCGAGTAAAAGTGTTAATAAATTCTTACTAATCATGATTTTAAAATTTTGTTTTTTCCTAATCATAATTAGCATCGCAAATCGTAATATCTAATATAGTATTCAAAGTGCTTGAACCAAGAAGGATTATTGTAGGCGACAATTTATGACGCTAATAGTATTTTCTCTATTAGTTTCAATAGATTTATTTTTATACAAATAGTGTTCAAAATTAAGCTCTTTTTGTGAAAGAATACTGCAAACAAAAGATGGTCCTTACTGTAGACTTTCTGGGGCAAATCCTTTTTAAATGTAGATATTTGTCCTAGAATTTTAAAAAGGATAATCCTGATATAATCGATCAAATAACTGGTATTGGTGAGGTGTAATCGGTCAGATCCTCGCGTGTAAAATCTATAATATAGTATGCATTATATGAATTATGATTATTATTATCATAATTCATATTACAAAAGATCTCGCTTATTATTTTCGTATTGAGTTCCAGCTAAATAGTGAAATACGCAAAAGAAAAAATTAAAAAAATTTTTTAAAAAAGTTAAGAAAAATAAAAATACAAATTATTTACATTATTATCAAACTTTCGACTACATTCGTGACAAAACTATTAGGGCCATATTTTCAAAACTGTGACTCTCCTTTGAGTGTGTGTCCCCAGTTTTAAGGGTCCCGAATTCAAATACGGTGAAAACAAATATGTTTATCAAGCGAAAGTTACTTTGTTGCTCCTGATTTTGAAATTTACATGGTATGCACAAATATAATAGAAACTCAAGTCAATACTAATTATTTAGAAGAAAAAAAGTAGTTCTCTCAGTGAACTAATGGAACCCATAACATTTGACAACGTTATCTATATTTTTTTAATTAACCATTTAATCATTAATCTTCATATTTTAGGCTACATTCAAATCAATTAATTAATAAGGAGATGAATTTTGCCAAACTAAACGTGCGTAAATAGGGATGTAAAATTCGTATGTAAAAATAATATTAAGTTTCGTAATGTTCTCTTTAATATTTTACGAAAAGTCAAAATTCCGTCAGTGTGTATCCAATTTACTTAAAAATTTAAGAAATTAATTATAATTTTTGCAGTTATAATTATTTCAAAAAGTTAATTGGACAAAATAAGGTCCTAAATTAAACGCAATAATAGAAACAAACTACAAGAAATTGCTGCATGCATAATGAAAAATCAGACAAAAATTTTCTATAGTAATGATAAAATTTTTGAATATTCATGTACACAAATTCTCATATAATCTAGAATCATACTTTTTTTTTGGGATAATAAAGTCCATATTCTGAACTAAATCAGTCAAATTAGTTTTGAGTAGTAAAATTTCTGAAGAAATCATATTTTTAGCTTCCTTTTCTCGGCAACTAATCGTCCCATTTTTTTCCACAATTCGAACTTCATCTAAAATTTAAGAAGAAAATAACAATAATAAATAACTAAAGTTTGGAGCTTTTTGGTCCTTATAAAATTAAACAATATAAATTTGTAAACATTTGTTAAAAACTATTATTGCTTGTCTCTAATTATTTTCGGATATTCGAATATTGTAACCGCACCAAAAAAATATTACAAATGATTTAAAATAACTATTTAAGCCTCTTATTCCGGACTGTATTGATCTAAATTAGAATTCATTAAAAAATATTGCTAAATAAAATAAATTTCTCTTTCAAATTTCATTTCCCAAAATATCATCTACACTAATTAATTTTTATACTTAAGGAAATGTCTGAATTTGATTATTGCTCCAAAACTTATTCACGGTTCAACTTCTTTTTTTGAGCTCTAAACTTGTGAATAATCATAGTGTATAGGGCCTATAGAGTCTAGGAAACGAAAAGTATGTTTGTTAAATGAATCTTAGACAATATATAGAGACAATCGATTATCAAGCTATATTAACAATGTAGCGAGACACTTTAAGAAAGGAGCGATGATAGGCGATCTAGATTTTCATTATTTAAAAATCTTATTGTGATAACAGCATAATAGTACTGTGAAGATAGGGTTTAAACCTGACAACAACAAAAATGGTTCTACCCAGAGTACCCACTTTTTAGTAAATAACACATCGGGTTTTGATGGAGAGAGTGTAGAAGGAAGGGGAGGGTAAAGAGGAACCATACTACCCAGCTCAGAATAACAATAAAGGTGTAAATGGGTAAAAAGTCAAATATATAGAAGCAACACTGGTTTTTGGTATATAAAACCAATATTAATTCTAAATAATTCATCTTAACTCTCCAATTTGATCTCAATCAATTCAGCGTAAAAAAAAATTTTTTAAAAATAAAAAAATAAGAAAAAGGAGAGAAAGAGTCTGAATTTTAATGGTTTTTGAGCTGAGCTATCTTTAATAAACTATAACAAAAAAAAATTATAATTTAATGAAGCTATTAGTATCAACCGAATATAAACAGACCGGATGAAATACCGGGTGATCAAGTGGATCATAAAATCGATAGGCGAATAATCGAGAATCGTGTCTTCGTATATTAGCGTGTCTTCGCTTATAGTTTTGCGATAGAAAAGAGGTTTTTCTTTTCCTTCTTATCGTGTGCCATATTTTTCAACAACAAAATAATTCAATCTAACTATACCAGAACTTAAACAAAATTACTTCACTTAAAAATGGTTCAAAAAATATTACTTTAATTTATTGAAATATTTACATTGATGGTGTTGCATAGTTGCGTATTAGAAAGTGTTGATTTTATATGGGAGATTGTAAACAATAACTAAGTAGCTAGCAGTATTTAAGCTAAACGATATTAAGATGGCAACATTTAAGAATTCTCATTCTTCAGCTATCCCCTTTTTATCCTCCTACCAAAACCTAACACCTGATGACCAACGCATCAACTTTTCACCTCTTACAAATAGGAGAGTACAAATCGAAAGGATAGACTTTTTTTCACTGTTTGAATTTTAATGGTTTACGAGCTATCTTTACTGTATAGCAAGTTGCTAAAAAAATAATTTAATGAAACAATTATTATCAACCGAATATAGACAAACATGATGAAATGCCGGATGATCAAGTGGGTCGAAAAATTGATAAGCGGATAATCGAGAATCTATTATATTAGCGTGTCTTCGCTTATACATAACTTTGGGATAGAAAAGAAGTTTTTATTTTTTTCCTTATCGTGTGCCATATTTTTTTAAAAATAAAGTAATTCAAACTATCCATTCCGAAACTTAAACGAAATTACTTCACTTTAAAATGGTTCAAAAAATATAATTTTAATTTTTTTTTAAATCTTTACACTGATGGTGTTGCATAGTTGCGTATTAGAAAGTGTTGTTTTCGTATGGGAGATACAGTAATTTGGACTTTTTTTAAAATAAATAAAAATTATCATAATTTTTATTAAGATCATTTGACTACTTTTTTTTTTATTTTAGAGGTTCACAGCCTGTGGTTCGAAGACCCAAACGCAATCCTAGAGTTATCAGTATGCGGCTCTCTAACCATAAATCAATCAAAGAAAAATTGAAAATATGTCATTACAAAATTTTTAATTGTTTTTTCAACTAATTTAAATGAAATTTATGAAATGATAAGTATATAAACTTAAAATATAGAGTCATTAAGATGTCAAAAGATTTAAACACAAAGACAAAAAGAAAAAAGAATTTTCGAAACTATTACAGAGATTGACCAGAAATTTATTTAAATAATTCATTCCTGAATCATTATATGAAAAAAATGAAATCTCTATCATTAAAAAAAAATTACTATAAATTGATCATTAATTAAATCTATTTTATTTATCGCATGAATTTTTCTAAACCATTAAAAAAATTATAATAATGACATTAAATATAATAAATGACGCAAAGTTACTAGAAACAGATCTCAATTCAATTTTTCCCATTAATCCTACCAAGTTTTCCGAAACATCTTCTCTTTAATTTAACAGTAAAATGACTATAAATGACTAGAAGTTTATCTATAATTCAATATGTTCTTTTTACATCGATATTTTGACTCGATATCCCGAATTTTATATTTTTAAAGACTTATATTAGAGTTACTCTCAATGAGAAAACTATTGAATAATCATCATGCCGAATTCATCACGAATTAAAATTACTCATAATTTCATTGAACTACTATCAATGGCAACATTTGATAATAAAAGATCTATAATTAAATATTTTTAATTCAAACCAAATCCCCCACATTTAAATCAGACACGCGTTATGGTAAGTCCAAGCTAACAATACAAAACGGAACAACAATAAGAACCACAGACCGGGGCTTTTTGCCATAGATGCTTTTATTCAGCACTCTGTCGCTCAATGTTATCTATTAGGTAACTTAGAAAAGGACCCGAACTCTGAGGACCATTACTTGTGTCAACTTTTAACCGGCTAAATCGGAATTTACGAGAAACGATACAAAAGGGTCGAACTCAGCCTGCAAAACAGGTGGAGGTTTGGGGCTGCAACGCTTTGGCCTTAAACTGACTTGTTTGTTCGGAAAGCTCTGAGTTATGAGACACATATTTGACTTGTTTTTGAATGTAAGTACGCAATGGCTGTGCATTAGAAACTGAATAGCTTCAACATCTTGGTTTCCTGGATTAGGAATCGTTTATGAAATGAAACTTTTTTTTTAAAGTTTTACTTTATCCAGTGTTCTTTTAGTTGAATACGATTATTATTACCTTGATAATTAAAAACAAACAATTATTTTTCTTTAAAAGGCTATGTTAGTAACACTTAATACAATTAATAATTTTTACTGACGTTTTTTTCGGGGGGGGGGGAAAGAAAAAAAATTACTTCAATTCGAGTTTTAATTCACACAGTGTCTAAACAAAATAAAAAACAAAAGTACAATAGTGGTGACAGTAACATTTATTCCTAAAACACAGACACAAATCATGATAACGATATATTTATATATATATTTACAATGGAACATGAAGCTTGAAATCCGAAGCAGCCAATGAAGTGATTCAGTACTTTACCAAATCAATATATTTCCTAATTTTCGGACAATATAATATTTTTATTTTCTGTATTTAATACTTAGACATTGTTTGACTATATCTTACACTTGCATATTAGTATTAGTATTAATAATACTAATATTACATATTCATTAATATTACTTCGTAGAAACAGATTTTTTAAATTAATAATTATTTTGAAAATTTAAACTAAATGATTCCATGGAAACAAAACATTTTTTCCTTATGCCTTAAAGTACTAAAATTATTGATCGAGTTAGATATATTTTTTCTCCTGTGAATTTTTACAATAATGGAAAAAAAAATGAATTTGAAACTTATAAATAAATGTTTTCTATAACTATCAAAATGGATAAAGCATTACATGTTTTGTCTTATTTTTAACAAATTTAAGTTTAATTCAAATTTAATTTAATTTTATAATCTGATTCATAATAAATTCAATTTAAATTCCATTTAACTTAAACTCTGTTTAAACTAGAATTTAACTGTATCTGAAATTAGAATTCAAATTTCTTTAAATCCAATTTATTATAAACTAAAATTAAATATTACAAATTAAATTAACTTAATATAAATTACCTAATATATATTAAAAATTAAATTCAATTTGAGATTCGCTTTATTTGAATTTGCTTCGTTAAAATATATTTATTTAACGAAACTTCTACCACTAAAATACCCCATTGGCTGCCTCTTTCGGATTTTATTAAACAAAACTCTGAGAAAACATTAATAAAATAGAAAACAATAATTTTGCAATGTACATAACTATGCAACAAATAACGAAAATATGTACATACTGAAGCAAATACAAGGTACATAGAAAATGAAAGAATGTTGCACTTTCCGCGCGACATTCAACTTCTAATTCTAGGCTATGTTACAAATTCCAATCGTGAAATATCGTATTTCAAATCTACGACTATTCTTCAAAGAAATGAAATAAATATAACTAAGAACAATTTACAATAAGAACAATTAATCAGTATCTATGTATACCGCCAGCTTTTAATTTGCATGATTTCATGGATAAAATACTATTTGGAAATCGCGAGATAAACCTCCACTGATAGCACATCTCGTGATTTCCAGACGGTATATTTTGAACGAAAATGGTGCTTAAATTGTTTTAAATTTTATTTCGACAATAAATTTTAAATAGTTATTCTAGATTTAGAATAAACGGATTTATTCATTAAATTAAATTGATATGTTTTAACATAAGGAGATAATTAACAATTTTATTTAATGTTTGTAATATAAATTCTCTTAAGAAATGCCTAATTTTGTCAGAAAAAACTTACGCAAAAAATGATGACAGTTTTTATTGGCGGAAATTGTCAGCGATTTAAGAATTAGATCCAAACCAAATCTTTGATATTAATGCCAGCTTAATTCAATGTTATGATTTTTTATTGAAATTTCAGGCTTTCTTTTAGTTTATATTTCGAATTTTTAAGCGTACATCAGAAATTCTGATAATTTTGATTATTTCTCTAAATTTCTTTAGTTCTTTTCCTTACTTTCCTTTTTTTAAAACCCGGAATACTGTTTAAATTTATGTTACCTTTAATTAATTTAATAGGATAGTCAATAGCAAACCCTAGTCATTGTATAGAATGCCAAAAATTGAATGGCTAAGTATGAATATTTCCCACAATATGCAAGCATTCTGTAGAATGATAAAAAAAAATTAAAAAAAATAAAAAAAACTATAGTTAAATATAACATAGGCAAAATATATAAGAACTCTCTTATTTCTAATTTTGCTTAACAAGCATTTTACATATCAAGCACTTATTCCAAGGCATTCTAAATAATGACTAGACAAAGTATGCAGAGTGTTCTAAAAAGGTGAAAGATGGTTATAAGCTTTCAAGCTTCAACCTTCAATCAAAGCTTTTTTATGCGTATTACATTTGCTCATGTCTAATAAAGTTTGCCAGATTTCATAAACGTTTTAATTTCTCCTCACTTAAATTTTAATTTCTGACTCCCATGTGCATAATTTTTAGTTTTAAGCTTTTGATAAAAATTTTAAAAATACAGATTAAAAGTGGTCCTCACAGAACACTCTGTATAACAATTTTCGTGTTTCATACTTTGCTTAAATGTCCAGGTACTCTATACAATGACTGGTCTATCTGTCAAATACCAATATTTTACTCATTGACAGTAATAATTTAAATTTAATTTAATTTAATGACAAATTTAATAAAAAATTTAATTTTTATACTCCATCAATATAATGTGAGTTGCATTCAACATGCCTGTCATAATTAACAGATTATTTCCTGTTAAACCTTAATTAATTTTATTGTGTTCAAAAACTAAAATGTTTTTGCAAATTAAAACTATTTTAAAACAATCATATAATTAAGTTTCATTGAAAAGCATGCTTTAGTTCAAATCTTTACATAAATACCATTTTTTTTTTTTTTATTCAGTGTGTGTATTCAGTTACATATTTGAAAATGGATTAAGCTGATTTTGAAATCACATGTCTTAAAAATAGAACATTAAAACAACAATAATTCCTCAACTTGAAAACTATTAAACGTAAATATAAATTTGCTATAAAACTTAACAATTAAAGTTGAAAAAAACTTGAAAAAAATTAATTTGCTTTATATAAATATTTTGAAATCAGATATGACACATATATATAGAATCAACATATTAAAAAATTCAAAAAAAATTATATTTATTCAAAAATAATGTGGTTTTATTAAAAGTTCTGTAGATAATTATATTTAATAGCACTCTAGTTTATTCAAAACCAATCTGCTTTCTTTCATTTTATTATATTTTCAGATTAATATATTGGATAATCTATACATTGCACGAAAACCTTATGCAAATTTCAAACGTTTAACTTTTTTTTGTACTCTTTTTACATCTTGAAGTTGAAAATTCAATATTCCAATGTTCGAATGAAATTAAATTTTAGAATGAACACCATTAACAAACTAGATTAATTTCCAGATCATATTTATAGATAATCGTTTGCAAACGGTAGTATGTGCAGCTTCCGGTGTAATGTGGAATGTTCAATGTTCGACAGCACACACATATTGCAAATGGAACTCCTTCCTTATGACATCGGGAAGAACAACAATTTATAGTTTGTTGTTTAAATCATGGATTAAGATTTATTTGACTGATTGTGCTATCGTCTGGCCATTGGCATTCACCACCGTATTGTTATTGTTTTGGTTGTTTTCGCTGTTCCTTTGGCTGTTTTTCTTACTTTTCATTCGCCGGTTTTGGAACCAAATTTTGACTTGGCGTTCCGTCAGATTCAAATTTCGCGCCAGCTCCCATCTTTTTTGCTTTGAAACATAGGCATTGAAGAGAAATTCTTTCTCCAGCTCCAGGGTTTGGAATTTAGAGTATGGTTTGCGCTTCTTACGAACCGTGACGTTCCCCGTCCATTCCAAAGGGTTTGTTACAACAGTCTCGGAAACTGAAAAGAAAAAAAAGGGAAATTTATTTTTTAGAAGGAAAGTAGCAAAATATTTCAAATTATCCTGAAAATAAAATATAGAAATTTCGAATAAGAATCATAAAAATATACCACTTTTTTCATTTACTTTCTGTTGCTTGGGCATACAACAATATTTTTCAAAAAAGTATATTTTTATCAACAATTCAAAACCCCGCTTAAAAAATTAAAATTTTACTTTAAAACATCGAAATTTTCTAAATTTGAATTTTAAATTCTATATAATGAGCTAAGAATTTGAAAACATTTTTTTTTATTTTAAAATTTTCGAAGTTTGAATTTCAAATGTCATGACTTAGAGGTTTAAGAGCATTTTTTTTTCTTTTTAGCTTCGATTTAATTTTTTCAAACTCAAATTTTTCAATATTTTAAAAAAAAATTTGACACGCTTATAGACATTGCTAACATTTAAAAAATTATTCAGAGATAGCATACTTAAAACAAAATTACAAACTATCCTAGAAAGAAAATAAATAAATAAACAACATATAAAACCCTTTTAAACTGATGAAAGGTTTAAAAACAGGGCAAAAATCAAAGTTTTTCTTTGAATGAATAAGAGCGAAAATATTGAGTTAAATTATCGAACTTATTAAACCAAAATATTACGAAATAGCCTAATAAAATGATTCTGTTGGGACTTATTTTACAGATACAATTACGCATTAAAACATGCTCTTATCCGATATCGGTTAGCAATAAGAAAGCGCCGCTCATGTTCGAACCATTTTCATAAACCATAATTTTACTTATTAAGCGTAATCTCATTTAAGAATGTACAATTCTTGAAAAAATGTGTATTTTCAATTAATTTAATTTATAATATAGCAATTTTAATTTACTTCAAATTCATACTTGAAAACCTTTACGAAAATTTTCACTATTAAAAAAAAAGCATAAATGCATTTTTTATAATGTGCAACTTTATTAAACCTGCTGTATCTGCTCCGTTGACTTGATACTTTTGATTTATTAAAAACAAGCTCTTTAAATTTGTGCAAAAAAGAAGTTGCCTGGTTTTTTTGCGATAAAGGACAAACAAACAAAAATCGAGTAAGAGTTTGAGCTTGACCCGTTAAAAAAAAAAATTTTAAATCATTGAGACATTTTTTTTGTCTTTTTCGAGTCTAATGTTTATTTAAATATTTAGCTTACCATTTTTTTTTCACTTTGAGCAATTTGGTTTTAACTCATTTTTCTTCTAATTTCTTTTTTATGCAATTTCTCTCCCTTTTGTAAGACTGATTATAATTTATTTTCAATGATTAATTTCTTTTTAAATCACAGTCTGCAGAACAGAAACTAATTTATACTAAGTTCAAAGTTTATCTCTTTATACAAAATTTAATCTATAATTTAATAATATCATGTATAATAACCAAATTTTGTAACTTTCAACTTAACTTTTAGAAATAAGCTAATTTGAAATATATAATTCGAGAAGTTAAGTTTCCGTAAAATTTCCTCTTAAAATTTTAAATGCTCTTTAAAGTATTGATATCAATCTCATCTATTAAATTCCATTTAAATGCTGACTATATACTTTATAACTATATATTGACTTACACTGTATTACAAATATACTCATTCCATTAATATGGAATAATATTTGATAGAAATTATTCCATAAATTTGCACTTTCAAATGCCAAACCTATTATTTGTTATGATTTCCCGGAACCCCTGCAAGCATTTCTTAGGGAATCGATAACGAAATAAACCGACTAGATTTTTTTTTGTTACTAGATTTTGCAAATTTTAGCTATTTGTGCTAAAATAACAATATATTTTTGAAACTAAAATAAACAAATAAAAAATTATACAACAAGATGCAAGATTTAATTCAAGTAGCAATAAAAAATTTATGAAAATTTTGAAAATGATGCTACATTTGTCAGAAAAAAAATAATTACCACATTATCGTAGTTTTTAAACTTATATCAAAATATTATTTACCATATTAGCGAACTTCTTAAAATCAAGTAAAAAAATATTTACCATATTATCATACCTTCTAAACATACACAATACTATGGCTCAGTTTGAGCGAAGAAATGATTTAGTTTAGCACTGCATCACGGTTACGGCAAATTTGCTCCGTATTATGGTCGTTATAAAAGTATCAATACTGTAGTTAAAAAATCCCATTTTCTTTGAAAAAATTGAAAAAATTTTATTTGTAAGTGTAAAAATTTCTAGCGACTTTCAAAAAAGTTGCTGCTAATTTTTTAAAGCACTTTAAAGTACTCGATGCAAGTAAAATTAAGCAAAACCTTAAGGAACTATAACTTAGTTAAGTTAATATAGAGGTGCAGTAATATTTAAATCTCAAGTAAATACTTGAAAACTACTTCAAAAATATCTTCTAATTAAAGTTCAGTTTTCTGGAAGTAACAGGTATTTTGGAATCAATAACTAGTTCAGATAAGTCACTGATACAATATATTGACTATTTAGCGATCTCCGGGAGCAGTTAAAAGAGAAAAACCTCGCCACTTGCATCTATGACCCACGAAGTGGTAATGGTCGTAAAAGCGTCGTAAACTTGCTGTTCTCCCCCAAAACAGCGCAAGAAGTAACAATCACCAATAAAGTTAACTGTGATATGAAATTATCGGCGCAAACTAACAGTTAAACATTGTCAAGTTTATTCTGTAAAAATAGTTTAAGATCCGTAAAGAAAACTAACATGCATTTTACTTTTGTATAGATTTTGCTTAAATTATTTCGAATTAAAAAGTCTCAAAAAATTAAAATTGCTGGAGTTCTGTATTTAAAATATTCTTTTAATTGAATTTATCAAAATTGGAAAAGAGCTTAGGTAAACATGTTTAGTTTCATCATAATTAAATTCATACTGCTTTCTTTTTTTGCTAATTAAATTTCTAAGATATATTTTATAACAATTAAATAAATACTTTTTAATTTAAGAATTAAAAATTAAGTTATTTACTCTCAAAAATTACAAAATATTTAAGCTCTGGGAACGAGATAAGCAATGTAACTAGTAATTTTCTTCTTCTTTTTTTTTGAGGTTAATCCCGCAGAAAGATATTTTCAAATATACTCCGTTATGGATTTCGGATGTGTAAAATCGCAATATCGATCAAATTCAAAGCAGCCTTAATATGATGATAATTTGAACCTTATTATCGACATTTTTAAATTTCATTTTGTAGAAAACATTAGCTTAAAGACTTCGAAGGGACCAATGGTTCTTAAATAGAATGCTTCCTTAAACTCATTTTTTTTTTTCAATAACACTTGAAAGATATTTTCTCTCACAGTTTTGCAATCGTTGTATTTTGAATTTATTTAACACGCGCGAGTGTAAGTTTGTAATAATTTCATAACAATGATGCAATACTATATATTTTTAAAACATCAGTAGATGCAGTTCCACCCGCATAAAAGAACAATAATGATCCCTTTATAGCTTCTTTCACTGAAATCAGTTGTTAAGAAATTTTCATTTACAGTTGAAAAAATTCCTTTGAATAAACATCCTCCCTGTTTTTTCTCGACTTCATTACAATGGGTAATTTGCTTCCTCAGTTAAAAACTTGTTTCGTTGAGTTAAAAAGCTAAAAAAAATTCTATTTCGTTAAAAAATCCCATCCTAAAGCAGAAACACTGTTGTCCTTAAATAGAGATTTTTCTGCAATACCGAGTCAAATCAGGCACCATAGCCGTAAATAGAGACTGTTGTTAAGTTGAGAGAGGTAAATTTAAGATTCACAGTAATATAGCTCATGTTAGATCCGTAATTCAGTTTAGCAGTTTATTATCCTTTCAACAAATTTTGCACCGTATTATGATTTAAGGTTCCAAATTTTTTCGGCTTTGATTCTCTAAATGATCAAACCTTGTTTGGCGTACCTCCGACTTAATAAATGAAATGGATTAGCAATTGTAAACATATTAACCAAAGAAAGACTCTTAATTATTTGGAAATTTTCATAGTTTTATCAATACAAGTCTTAAAATTAGGTTTTATAACAGACGATTTAATTAGTTCTGAATTTGTTTTTAGGGTTTATGTGTGATAACATGAAAATGAATAAAATAAGCTTAACTACAGTTTGCTTTGACATGAAAACAAGATCGAACTGCTATAAAAATTGATAATGGTTGTTATAAAAACAAATTTCTCGTTGAATTTCATTTTGGATTAGAAGATTCAGTTAAAAATAAAGGCAATTTGTTTTACAAAGGCATATCCTTTTCAATATTTGTTCAATATTTTGCTTTTTCTTCTTCTCCGGCACTCAACTTAAATAATTTCATAATTTTTTCATAAAATAACAGAAAATAATACAAATAAACAAGTCATAAATGCATTTCCACTTATCAAAAATCACAATTGGTCAAATTAAGTCCAAACTTTCGGAACCCTTGCGACAATTTCATGGAACCCTTGGGTTTTGCGGAGACCCTTGGGAATCACAAGCTTAAGGTACCTATAATGAGGTTCAATGGCGAAACGATACAGGGGGTGATCTAAAAAATTAATTTGATTTTAAAGTTAAATAGAATCATTATTAATAACGATAAGATATTGAATGAATTTTAAATTGCAGTATCATAGGTAATAAAATTGTAATTATTCTTTTTTTTTTTCAAATCTGCATATTTTTAACTTATAAGAAGTGTAAACCATTTTTGCTTTTTTCTTTTTATTTCAGATTTTCAATCCTACTTTTTAAATAAATTTCTTTCAAATAGGACTTGAAAGTTCATTTTGTCAGCGTCTATTAGAACTGCTTTGTGTGTAGTGCTTATTCTTTAAATCAAAAATTTTATTCATATTTTTAACTCTAACTCTTAGTTTAATAACATATCTTTCAATTGTAAATGCTCGACAATGCTACTATAACCTTCCGTAAATAATACAAACAATAACATTTTTTAAAAGAAATATTAACACTATGAAAATCATTTTTATATTACAGATAATTTTTATCGAGATTAAATTTATAAATCAAGTGTTTTTGAAATTCTGCTTGCTCAAGGCATTTGTTTTTACTTTCAACCATAAAAAGTCCATTCAAATTTAACAACAACTCCCAAATGGCTGATATCCATATATGCTTCGACTCCGCCCTATTCATTGTTCTAACAAATTATAATAAAATATTAAAATGAGATTTCCCATGTCGTCTAAATAACAACGTGATTGTTTCTTGGAGCGGTAACCAACTTACCGATCAATTATCATCAATAAAATTGTTTTTTGCTGCTCTTGATTTAATTACTTAATTTAACTGTTACACTCAATAATATAATGCATTAGCTTTATTCGGAATAAAGCTTAAATTACTTGAGATGGGAAACAAGTTAGAAACAGGAAAGCTGTTTTTGAATAATATTAATTCCCTCCATATATACTTTATGTTTATCCGCCCAAAAAATTAAGTTTTATTTATTTGTAAAAGTTTTTTTTTAGATCATTTTTTTTTTTCTTTTTAATTTTTGAAAACATGAGACATCAAAACGTGTGATTTAGAATAGAGGGAGATGAAGAACGTTCGAATAAAATGGCGTCGTCAATTCAACCCCTCACCTCGAAGATTTGTGACGTCATCACTGCTGACTCAACCACCCCTCTTTAAATGTCCCCAAACTCATTTTTCTAGCCTGACCCCGACCCCTCGATATACTTTACGGTATCGTAGCGCCATCGAACGATAAAAAATGAAAATAGTGAATAATTTAGAAGATGACTTATTTTCATTTGCTGATTGAAATTTAAAGTTTGATTTGACTCCCCTCCCACTCCCACGTGAGAAATAAAAGTTTAAAGCAACAATAATTAATATTTATTAAATTGTGTGTTGTTTTAAGCAAAATAATTTAGTTTTAATTAATTTAAATGTTAATGACAAATATATTTGATAGTATATATTTAATAGTACATATTAAATGATGCTCAGTTTCAAAGCTCTACTCTGGAATTTTTAAGAATATTATAAATTACATAATTTGAAAATGTAAATATTTTTGTTTATTTCTGTAGCTTAAATGTCGAAGAAATGTTTATATCTTACAAATCTTGAGAATGAGTGCCTATTTTTGGAGCGCTTGAAACATATCAACTTTCATTTCGACATTTTTGAATAAAAGTCGTCACTCCCCCCCCAATTTTTTTTTTTTTTACTTCGAATTAGAAAACTATTAAATGACTTTATTAAAACTATTACTTTTCAAAATTTAGCGAGCAAAAATTTGATGCATCTCTAAGTTAAATAATTCAAACTCTTTGAAGTTTTTAAAATGTAATCCATATACGAATGTCTTACTTTGTATAGTTTAGCGCAATAAAAATACCCCCAAAAATTATGTCTAATACTTCAATATTTTGTGTCTATCGATATTATTATTCTCAAAACATAAAATGATTCTCGTATTTCTTAGCATTTCTCGCACACTAAAATACGTGAAAATTGTTCCAACTAATGTTCCATTTACGTAAATTCATGATATTTAACATAACGAAAAAAAAACAATTACTATAAAAAAAATTAATTCATAACAGAGGAATTAATTTATATTTAATATATTTTCTTCTGCAATAGTTCGAGACTTGCAATACTACTGGAGTATTTTAATTAGCTTTTATTTTATGACCTAAAAATAAATACGAATTTATTTTATGTGGACATTTTTTCAGTAAAAACACATCATTTAACGTTCTCAAGTCAAAAGGAGACATTAAAAGTATTTTTATTCTCTTTATTCAGCTTAAAATAACTGATCTTATAGTTTATTAATACGTATTTCGGAATTTTTTCACCACTCTTCTTTTATACTTTCAAATAATATTATTAATTTTTCCCTAAAAGCAGTTCACTTAAGAAAAATTTATTAATTTATGAGAAAGAAATTAATATCAGTTATTGATTTAAAGGAAATTGTGTAACCATATTATGCAAGATATCCCTTTAAATAACTTTTGTTATATGACTGGATTCTTTCAGATTTTGTATTCTGCCATTTAATTTCACATAATTCAAAATTATGAAACAAAAATTTTATTTAAAATTTGACAGTAATTAATTAAAAGGTGAAAAAATAATAAATAACTATCAAAAAATATTTCTTTTTGCATGAAATTAATATTCTATAAACAAGTTTTATAACTGTATGGTAAAGTTTTCGATTCGTTGAAAAACATTTTGTGATATGTTAATATGCTGAAAAAATTCTTAACATTAAGGAGACAAAACTTGTAATTCCCCATCCCAATTATATTTTTCAGAATACGGTTATTCCCCAAATTTTGATGGTCATAAATCTAAAAATGACGATAAAAAGACATGTTTATTCAGAAAAGCTTCATTTTTGTAATTCATATCACTATTTAATTAATAATCAATACTAATCAACATGAATATTCGTCATCAATCCTTTAGATAATTGAGTTTGCACAAATGCAAAATCCAATCATCAGAAAAAAATCATCCAATCTGAACCTTTTATGAATCACTGTATAAAAACTAAAATAAAAGAACAATTAAAATTTACTAAAATAATGGAGTATTTATAAAATAATTCCTTTTTCCCTCTATAGCAAATTCTTATCATCCTTTCATGAAGTTTCTATAAGAATTGTAATAAATTTGTAAAAAATCATATATTCTTTAAAAATCGTGATCATTAAAATTTAAAATGTTACTTTCGCATTATCTTAATCATTTATACATTGAATCATTAAATCATGAAAAACTTATAATTTTTTTCGAAGTATTATTCTTTAAAAGTAATTAATTATTAAAATGCACATTTTGATTTTTAAAAAAAAGGAAGAGCTAATCTAATTTGAAAATACTAAAAGATTAGAAACTCAAATTTGTTTGAGTAACACTGAAGCATAATGCACTCAAATGTATTATTAACCTAAATAATGTTTCTAGCATAAAAAGAAATACTTTATTTTTTATTTAGTTAACAATAATGTTTAATTCGGTTCTTCAGTCATTTAAATTTCTTCATCATTAAATCTTTAATCATTAAAAAATTCATTTAGATTTTGAACGTTATTGTTTATTAAGTTTCTTTTGTTTAAATAAGTAATGCACCCAAAATAAAATAATTTGCATTAAACTAGTCTTTCAACTTTAATTTGATTGACAGATTTTAAATTAACTGAAAAAAGGCCCTTATTCTGATTAATTGCAGATTTCTTTTAATAAATAGTTCTCATAATAATAAAATAATTATTTTACAGCAACATTTAATTTTATTGATTGAAATATATGTGGCTTTTAAGCAACGAAGCAAAAAATAACGCCTATTAAAAAGACTTAGAGAAAGCTCTAGTTATCTAACGATAGCGCACCTGTGAAATTACGTAATAAAAGTATCTGGCTTTGTTTCTGAAATATAACAGCACCACCTGTATCCTTTGGATGAAAATTTAATTTTTGTGCCAAAGTTTTGACGATTATACGAAAAACCACGTGGCATGGTTATCGGGCAGTTGCGCCACAATTCCGCAGACGAATAGGGCCATAAAATTCTCTTATCTGAGATGGCATCAGCCGTTACATTGCTCGTAGTTTGTGAGATTGTAAACTATTTGCGGCAATTGCTAATGCATTCAATGAAAGAAAAATTAAATTTGATTTTATTTTTTTGTATAAAAAAAACACTATTTTTTTTCTATTTCTGAGAATTTAAAATCATTATTTATCGATTTAAAATGCTTAAAATATAATTAATATTACATTTACATGCTTTACATTATCATACCTTACTTTTTTTTTGCCACAAGATACAATTTTTTAACAGTATTTGAAATCAAACTGAAATCACGCGTAAAACTCAATAAAATTAACATTCGTTAGCAAACTAATTATGTTATTAAGCTCAGCTTTTTTTTAATTTAGCTATATATACATATATATGTGTATATGTGTATATATACATATACACACACACATATATATATATATATATATATATTATATAAAACGCTAATACGTANNNNAGAGCATCACGTGGGGTTGGGGATCAGTTGTTGAACAAAACTTAACTTTCACATACAAGGCATGATTAAAAAAAACTGTTAATTTGTTAATAAATGTTCATTTTATTAAGTTTGACACTTGATTTCAATCTTAAAAAATGAAATACTGCTGAAAAGTTGTATACTGGGGGGGGGAATGTAAAGTTAATATTATAATTTTATACAGACATAAAAATATGCAAAGAAGAGTTTACCTGATGATTTTAAGGAAAATACAATTTTTTTTTTTAAAGACCAAGTAGCGTTAGCAATTTTCATTCATTTTTGCTTAATTGTAGCAGAAAGAGCACCCTTTTATTAAGAAGTCTAATTTTTACATCATAAATATCCACTAAATATTCTAAAAATATTTTTTTTAAAATACTCAGAACAAAAACATAAACAGTTACAAATGCACTTAAAATTGTATGATTAGTGCACATGTATATATAATTGTAAAATCTAAAATAATTATAATTTTGAATAATGTCAAACCAATCAATATAAAATGAAAATAAAATTTGCAACAATATTCAAATTAAAATAAGATGGATGTATTTTAAGTGCATCTTTTCAAAATCTTATCAAAAGCTGATTAAAATTATGAAATTTTAATTTAAAATATTTTTAACAAAGTTATTGAAGGGAAACTAAATTAATTTGAAAGATTTTTAATTTTTATTAAAGATTTCAAACAGCATAAAATACTAATCAACATAAATAATAATTTAAACTAATCTTTTTATAAACGTATCTTGAATTAGTTAAATATCTCAAAAAATAATCAAAGCTCGCAATTTAATTAAAATAATGTCCGTAATTAGTCATGGAGCAGCGTAAACCAGTTAAAAACATTTTGTACGGTTTTTTGTTAGCTCCCCTTTTACGAACGGAAAAAGTAATAAAATCTCCCTTATGAACCCCTTCTCGGACTTTTCAACGGTCTTCAACTACTATTAAGAGACCGTAAAACTTTTATATACAACAATGCGTTAAAGCTGCATAAAATGACAAACATTTTTCATCATCACCTTAAATTGCTAAAATATGAAGTCAGTAAAGCTTAACACGTTTTTCTTCAAATAAAATTTTTTAAGCATGCGATTTATGAAATGATGCTACAAAATTTTTATTTGAAAGTAAAAAAAAATTTTAAAAAAAAATAGTTTATTGATAGTTACGTTTTATTAGTCAATAAAACAGTGATAAAAATTATATCCTTGTTTTCACAAATTAATTAATTGTATATAAAAGCATAAAAAATGTTTATCAAACATATATTTCATTAATGAAAGAATTCATTTTATTTTGAAGGGTTTGTCATTAAAAAAATGAAAAAAATTTTAAACACGCACTTAGAATTTAAAACAATACAAACATTTTTTTTTTAATAAAAATGAAATATTTAATAAGGAAAATAATACTGTTTTTAAAAAATTCACTTAAAATTTTCCACACCATATAGAATTCTTCTTGAATATTTCATATTAATAATAATATTTATTGTATACATATTGATAATATATATTAATAATAAATAATAAAATTATGCTTAAAACTAAACTTAGAAAAATTGCAGTTTTTCAAGAACATATAATAAATAAATGATAGTCTTAAATTTCATTAGAGATTGTTTTAGTTTATTTATATTTTCATTTTTTTAAACTTTTTTATTTTATTACACTTTCACGAACTTTTAAAAATTAAATTTTATTTTGGATATAACCGTGATAAAGTAACAGTCTAATTTACCGCATGCATGAGCTTTTAAATAATAATAAAGCTACAAAGTCTGTTTACTAAGGAATTTGCACTCGTTAGAAACATCAAAGAAAGACTTGTTAAAATTTATGTTTAACAGCAGAAGAACTGGATTTACTTTGAAAAATACATGTTGGCAGTATAATGCGTATTACTAAATACTTCCTGAAGAGTTTCATGATTAAATTCTATTATGCCCTGATGAAATTTACATTTTACTTAAAAACTTTTTCAGTATATTTAAAAATATTGTTATAACGAAAACATATTTACAGAAGAAAGTCAATTATCGATATGTTTATAAAAAAAACAAGTATTTTTTTAAATAATTTAGGTATTTTTTTTAAAAATAATATCTATTTTATGAAACAAAATAAATAAGTTTTTTTTTAAATATGGGTAAGACAATACATAGAATTTAATAACTAAATTTGCATAAATATTCATTCATCTACAAAAATTATAGTAATTTAGATAGCTCTGGGTAAAAAGTGAAACTGCTGCTCAATACTGAGGTTTAAATGTTTTATAGGCATGTCTCGCAGAAATTAATTCCTTAAGAAAATGTGATGATAAGATTAAATTAAATTTTTTGTTTCCATATTACCCCCTATGAGTTTAACGTTTATTTGTGAAATAAAATACAATATAACATATTAGAAGTGAGGATTTCATTATTTTCTATTAAACTATTTATTATATTTTTTTACCTATCACATATAAGGAGCTGTTGAAAAACTTTTACGTGAGATATTCACTACAGTAAAAATTATATATAAAGAATAAGCTAACTCTGATTCAAAACAATCAGTGTATTAAAATTTTTATAACTTTTAACTGATAACTTTTGATTTAATTGCCCGATAAAACTTAAAATCTATTTTCATGCAGATAAAGTATATACCCGTACCTGCTGGGACATAGGTAGGTTGTGGATGGTTTTCTGCGGCAGCAAAAGTCCTCAGGGTGTAGCTATCCGTATGTGTAAAGCCATCCATAGGGGCCCGTGCCCGGTCTTCCGTCGAGAGGTAGGTGACTGATTGGGCCCCGTGATGATCCATATGCCTCCCAGAATAAGGTGCATAATTACACCAGGACTGAGGAGCAAAAGTTTGGCAAGTGTCCGTAGTTGCAACAGTGCTGGGCCCAGCACTGGGTAGGTCATAAGTGTTTGACCAGAACTTTATGGGGGGCTTTCGATCTGCCCTCGCATGATGATCGTTGTAGTAGTAGCTGGGAGTCATGCTTTCTCTGCACAGAGAAGACTGGTTGTACTGTGACGGGTGACTGTCGAACGCCGAATGATTCTCGTAAGCACCCCAAGGTTGGGTGGCGGGATGATGGTGACTGTGGCGTATGACCCCACCCGCCGTACCTGCGCCCCCCAGGGCACCTCCTGCTCCTTCCACCACACCTCCGCAATCGGAGTGACCGTACGCTGATACCGCCAGACTGGTAGCTTGAACACGCTTCGCTGGAATGTGAAGAGGACCGGTGTTCGCTGATTGAACAACTTCGACGCTGGAACGGCTGTTGGAAGTTTCCTCGTACAAACTACCATTCATCATAGTTGAAGGCTCTGCCTGTAGAAGAGCAAGCATTGATACGACATTTTAAGGACACATTCACCAATAAAAAATATATATGTTATTTACAAGTAGCACCACAGAAGAAGAAGAAAAAAAACTCAATAAGAGTTCAATTGTCCATTTGTATTAAAATCGGATAATTAAATCAGAAATTATTGTTTCAAATCTGATTAAATGTAAAGCACTGAATGAGGAGTTGGTTCAACAAGTAGAGTAAGAGTACCGGCAGTGAGAAGTTGTTCTTGACATCGATTCGCCGGGTGTTATCTAGCCTGAGGCGAGTTTTGTGAGCTCCTCTTCAAACCGTGCTCGCCATCTAAATATGGGAGATGAAGGAGCCGCGCACAGCGGTAGAATTCAGAGGCGCCCTCCAACATTTTCCATTGGATGGAGAGCATCACGTGGGGTTGGGGATCATTAAAAGTAATATATATATCCCCAAGTCTGGGTGCCGTGGATCATAGGGATACTGAATTCCGCCACTTTTTGAACTTCCTGTTGTTTTGTTCTCTTACCACACTTTGCGCTCCTTTACAGAACCAGCCTATTATTCCTTTCCGCGCCTAGAACACACACTAGGCCTTATCGAAAGAAAAAAAAATAAGACTAGGAACTTTTTTTTTAAAAAATATATATATTGGGAAATTTATTATATTTTTATTTATTCGCGTAAAAGTTTAGATTAGATTAATAAAATCATTTATTGTTATTCTGTATTTCACGAAACGTTTCGTTTTAAAAGTTAATGTTAATTTTTAGAAATTATGTTCGACACATTTCCGTTAAAGTTTCTTTTGTAAAATCTCATTTTATTCATTTCATTTTATTTTTTCTCTGTTTCATTTTAGTTTCTCTGATTAATTTTACTTAATTTATTTAATTATCTATTTATTTAATTTAATTTTATTTAATTTAGTTTAATTTACTTTATTTTATTTTATTTATTTCACATAACATTATTTTTTATTCAATAATTTATTTTATTTAATTTCATTAATTTTACATTATACCTTTTTAATTTATTTATTTTTATTAATTAATTTATTTATTTATTTATTTTACAAGTTGAAAAAAAAATTTAAGAGAAGTTCACATTAATTTCCTTCACTTACATTTGCTTAATTTATATTTTTAAAATGCAAAGTCTTTTACTTTGTTTGAAATTTACATAATTTTAGTCATTAAATATTTCCGAAACTTAGCAATTTTTTTATCTGTTGGATTTCAGAGTTTATAGAAAATATTTTTTAATTATTTTTTTTTTACCAAATTTCAAAGAATTTAATTCTTTAAATTATTTTAGTGAAAACACTAATAACTTTCCTGCATTTAAAATTCAATAAAAATTATTTTTGTATTAAATAAGATATTTAATTTTTTTACTCAAAAAATGTGTCACTTAGTTCTTTTTTCTTTTTTTTTTCGTTCAATACTCATATCATTATGAAGTGTACCTAATATTGTAAATTTAAATTTTCTTTATTTTTAGCTTCAAAATATAATTTTTTTTAACCCTCACATTTATTTAAAATGTGATTATTATACTTTACATAGTTTAAAATCGCATCATATACGTTCTACTGATAACTAATTGTCGACTGATGAGATGAAATAAAATTTTACTAATTATTGAGATAAATGGGAATTAGTAATGCTGAAATACGTAAAACTTCTTTTAACATATTTAAAAAAATACACTTTAACAAAATAAAAGGTCATTATATTATCATTGTTCGAATAAAAATATTAGTTTAAACAATATATAGTAAATAAAATACATTAATTAGTACAATTTAGTTACAGCATATTAGAGTTGCAGTTACTTGATACAACCTTTGCGACAATATTCGATAGAGTACCATAACATCAAAACACTAAATCTTAATTATCATTCAATTTTCTTCCTTTAAAAAATGGGAACCATCCTTTTCATTTTGCAACAAGTCAGACTAATTTAAAAATTCTTGATAACTTTCTAATCATCTTAAGATGGTTTAGGCTCATTACACGCAGGTTCATACTTTTTGACTGTTTAGAAAATTTATTATTCATTGCTCCATCGGGTTGATTTACTTCAGACCATTTGCAATAAACCCAAAATGGTAAAGACGTTTAATAGTAAAAGCATTTAATAGAAAAAGCATTTAATAGCAAAAGCATTTAATGATAAAGAGTAAGTCTACTTCAAAAAGCCTAAGCAAATTCAGTCTGATTGAATAAGTCATCGCACATTTCCTTATTAGCCCAAAGGTATATTAGCTGATAGTAATATAGCTTTAAAAAAATCAGACAGATAAAAAGACTTCTTTAATTAGTCTGGAGCACTGCAACATCACGATGACAAAGAGCCAGATTATTTGGCTAACTACTGTCAAAAAATTAATCTATGTCTTTCAAACCTTTCTAAGATTGTATTAAACTTGAACAATAATTATTATTCAGTTTTTTCATCTCATATACCAATAAAATCTAATAATTTTATGAACTTTTAACACTATCCAGTGACTTGTTGAAATTAGTTTTCTTTTTATTTATTTTTTCTGATGAGAAATTAAAATAAAGAATATACCTTAAAATTTTGTTTTAATTACTTCAAGTATCATTCTAAAATATATAAAGTATCATGAAAAAGTAGAGTATCACTTTATATATGAAATTGATTTTAGAAGTATCATAGATTTTTTTTTTATTTCTACTTTGTGCTTAGTATCAAAATTAATCAGTGAGAAATATCCCTAACAACTATGCAATTATATTTAAAACTATAATTTTTGCTTGCACCATCATATCAGTAAGTCCAAACAGATTAATAAAAATTTTCAAGAAATTAAATTAAACATTTAAAGAAATTAAATCTAATTTTAAAAACAATTATTATTAAAGATCCGTGTGTAAAGATGTAGTATAATTTTTTATGGCAGCCTATGACAATTACCTTATTTCGTTACATTTATTTATTCTTATAAAATTTAAGTGAAACTCATAAATCGAACAACAAGTGCCTCCCAACGTACAACAAATACGTTAGTTCAACGTCATTAAAGTCTAACTAAAAATCAATCTGTTTATTTGCCAAATGTGTTTCTTTGCTTAGATGTTTTGTTCATAGCATGAATTTGAACCAAACATTTAGTTATTAACTTATTACATAAAGTGTCCGTCTAAAAACAATAAAATGCTAAATATCAGTTATGTAACTTAAAGAGAACCAAGAAATTAAATTTATTTAACTATCAGATATGCTATTGTAAAAGTTTCAAACCTTTTTTTTTTTAAATATTTTTCATTATTTTTACTTGTAAAATTTTAAGGCCAAAACTACTAAAAATTTTCAAAAATAAGTAAATAATTTATGGTTATATTTCTAAAAGGAATTTAAATTGAAAGAAAGGGGAGAGTTTTTTCGATGATATTCGAAAGACCATTCCAATTTAAACTAAACTGAGTGAAAATATTCAAAAAACATTCTTTAATAAAGAAATTATTGTGAAAAAATCGGAAGAGTAAAGCAGTTGCTACGAACACAGAAAGGATATATATTCTTTTCTTTTCATTGGTAAACTAAATCTGTGAGATTTCAAATATCCTTTTAGAAAAAAAAAATTTTTTAATTTTCCCTGAAAACTGGAAAAACTTTTCAGACCTCTGAATAAGTCAAATTTTTTTGCAATTTTTACACCTGTTATTCTTTTCACAAGCAATGTTTGAAAAGTCGAAATCATAAAAAAATTCAATAATTAAAGTACTTTTCCTCAAATGTTAATTTTTATGTGATCTAAAATGTAATATGTTGTAAAAATGCTAAATAAATTGTTCATAAAAAAAGCAAAACTATTTAAAGCATTATTTAAAATATCCGAAAACAAACCATAACAAATCATCATAACTTTCTTTTATTGTAAAGCATAGTAAAAAGCCCACATTAGAAATTATTATAGTACTCTCAATACCAGTAACCGAAATCTAAAAATAAAAACACATTTATTGCATCCATTTGCTTCACATGAGTAAATCAAAGCCACAAAACTCACTGTTAGGTTAAGAGCGACATTATAATCCCTCTGACTCTATATTTAACACGGTCTTTTTTAATTTATAGGTACTTATGTGTTACGTTATAGCCCATGAACTTGTATCACTATTTGCATTGGAGAGTAATCGCAGGTACTTTACTCCAGAAGCTTTTAAAAAGCACTTTAATCGTTATGGTTATTTGAGAATAGAATGAGGTACTACTCGAATATTAACAGGTTTTAAATAAGTTATGAGGGTGTTTATGATTAAAACATTAATTGCTATAAAGTATAAATGCTTTGTAAACATTTAAAAGCTTGATGGGCACATAAATCTTTGGAAAATATTGAAACGATGTTTTACACAAAAGTGATTTTATATCCACAGTTTTTTCGTCACCCGAAGTCATTTTATGTTTAAAATGTATATGAAGAAGACGAAATGGAATGTAAAAAATTATTTTTGAAAACTTCAATTGACTTTGTAGCGTGATATATTATTTGGATGTATTTTTAAAGGCGAAAGAAATTAAATTGTTTATTTCCTTGGATTAAAATCGGAAGTTAAATAATATTTTTAAAATGACTCAAAAAGAAAATATTTAAATAATGATTTTCCAAGATAAATAAAATTATTTTGAATAAATAGAATTCAAAACTATATTTAAAGTAAACTAAAAAGGAGTATAAATTAAAGTTATTTAATTAACTCAGTTGTTTTAAATTTATTTAAGTAATTTATTAATTTATTATCTCCGTGTTAGTCATAATGAAAGTAATTTTTGGAGAGAAATAAAACTTTAAGTTGTTAAAGGGGATATTCAGAAATTAAGTGGAAATTTCAATATTACTTTTTAAATTCAATTTCAGAAAATTTTTTCTTATTTTATCAAAACATCGATTTTATCTAAAACATATAATCTTCAAGTTTGCCTTAAAAATTGAATAAAAATTGTACTCAAATAAGGTAATTCTAATTTGAGTTTTGATATACTTTCTTTTGTTCGCTAAAGTTCTGAATTATTCATTTTTTGCTAAATTAGCAGTACTTGATTATTTTACACTTTTTATAATTAAACAGTTTGAAATAAATACTTTACTATATTTCAAGTAAAAAGTATGAGAAACTTGCAATTGGGTTCATTTGACCTTCAAAGATATCCATATAACATATTCCATAACCATATTCCATCTAACAATATCCCAATAACCATATTCCATATAATTCCATATATAAGGCAGCCAAAGTACAATGAGTGCTAATATTTAAAAAATATTGAAACACAATAACTTTTAAAAGAATTTTTTTTTCAGAATTATTTTTAAAAAATATAAGCTCGTCATTAAAACATTATCTACAGAAATAACACAAGTAATGATTCGTGTAGATATGGCATATACTAATATAATTAACTTCAAAAGTATCGCGGAATTAAAAAAATTCAAAAATTTCATTTCTAACTCCGTGTCAAATCATAACATTAAAAAAAAATTAAGTAATTAATTCCTAACATGGCAATGAAAAATGTAGCATGATTATACTGTGATATCTAATGGTACCGGAATATTATGGGGAATAATACAAAATTAATCAAAACCGAGGAATTATTAAAAAAATAATAATAATACTGTCTGAAATAACCTCAACTTAATAATAATAGAGGAAGAAATAAAGATTTTTAAAGATTTTGCTTTGTAAAGCAATGAAAACATTTATCGTTGTTTTATTCAGTATTTGTGGCAAAATTTATATGTCTGATAAAAGTGATATCTGTACTTGAAATTTTATCGCAAATTTAAAGGGACATTAGTTTTCATACAACTTCTTCTTAATAAAAAGAAGAAAGCAATACGCTACTACCTTCTTTTGGCTCTGCCATTGAACTTAGCACGCAATTGTATTTACTTATTTATAACGCAAAAAAATATCCTCGATTGTCGGTGAATCAGAGATGGTAAACACTCCTAAACCGTATAATAACAATTAAAAATTGAAGTGAAGGTGCATCTCTAAATTCTAAAGCCAAGAGTCCCTTTATTTTATTTTATTTTATGTTATTTTATGTTATTTTATTTTATTTTATTTTATTTTATTTTATTTTATTTTGCTTTATTTTATTTTATTTATTTATTTTTATTTATTTTATAATCGATGTATAACAGGAACCGTATTGAATTTTAATTTTGAATTTTAATTTCGAGATCAAACGTAGCTTTGGAACTAACTTGCCTATTTGGCATGGTACGAGAAAACCTCCCACGGTTAGTTCATCAATAAGACGACTCTAATCCGTAATTGTGATACTCTAATCCGTAATCTGATCCGTAACTAAGGATACGTGTGCATACAATAGTATTGTAATCAGTGCGGAGCCTGATGCAGAAAATCAATTGACAATCAATCACCGAAAATCGAACCTGAATCTCCACAATGAAAACAAGAAGAGTCACGGTGGCTCAGGGGATAGAGCACTCGCCTCCCACTGAGGTGACCTAGGTTCGATCCCAGCGTCGGCTGGTTGATTCGAATTCTGCCCGCGGCTCTCACCGACCACAGTGCTGACTTAAAATATCCTCAGTGGTAGACGGATCATGGGTTAGAGTCCTTTGCCGTCAGGCTAACCGTGAAAAGTTCTCGTGAACTTACTCTCCATGTAATGCAATTGCGGGTTAGTTCCATCAAAAAGTCCTCCACGAAAGCAAATTTCTCCCAATAATTGATCCAAGAGTTCTCTTGTCTTCTGGATTGGGTTCAAAATTACAAGACTACGTAGTTGAACATTAGTTGTCATAAACCCGAAAATTGGGTTGGCTGCTCAACGACGGTTATAAAATATAAAATAAAGCGAAACCAAGAAGTCCATTCCTTGAGTCAGCCTGGCTCACAGAAGTTCCTCAATTTTTTTAGTTCGATTCAATTTAAACGGTAATGAAATTAATCATTAAAAACTGTAAAACCTTTATATACATAAATGTTTGACACAAATTACAAAACACAATCATAAACTGAGCGTTTAAGTTATGTTAACCAAAGTTATTTAAAAGCAAACGATTATTTTTCTTACTCTTCAATTTGTTACATGTTTATTTAAAATAGATAAGTTTTGGTATTTCTTCTCTTTAAATAAAACTAAGTTATTTAACGAGATACTACTTAGTGACATAGCACACTTAAAATTAAGTTTTTTAATAGGATACTACTTAGTGATATTGTATACTTAAAACTAATTGAATGAGATACTACTTAGTGGCATTGTATACTAAAAACTAAGTTAATTAATGAGATACTACTTAGTGACATTGTATACTTAAAACTAAGTTATTTAATGAGATACTACTTAGTGATATTGCATACTTAAAACTAATTTAATGAGATACTGCTTAGTGACATTGTATACTTACAACTAAGTTATTTAATGAGATACTACTTACTAACATTGTATACTAAGGATTCAAAATATATTTAATTTAAAAAAAAATAAATATCCTTAAAGTAAACTTTGTATTAGAGCTTAAAAGAAATCTACTGCAGATGGCAGAAGTGGGTAAATAGTAATCATGATAAAACCATGAAATAGTTTCTAAATATTGTCTTATTTGTCTTGCTATAGCTTGAGTCATATAGTTTTATTGGGATTTTTACGATCCAATTCATTGCAAATATTGGAGCTAAATTATGTTTGAACAATGTTGTCAATTTTATGAGAAAAATGAAATAACCTATAAGAGAGGAAATGATTCTAATATCATAGTTACTTACCTTGGTTAGTTTGAAGAAAAATACGTGATATATCATGTTGTGAAATCGAATGTTAATTATCTCAATTACTCATTCCCGCCTTTGATATCATAGACGTTTAATACATAGTCTAAGAGTAATGTATCAACCAAAAAATTAAAATAAAAAAATCTGAATAAAAAAATTAAATAACCAATGCAACGAAATTTTTGTAGCATCTTTGTAAAAAATTTTCGATTAGTTTAAAGAAAAATGTGTGGCCTATCATGCTGGACTGATAAAAATAAAAATTTTAAAAAATAAGATCAAATGGAATATGATCAACTTTACCGCTTTTTTTGGCTCTATGGGAACACCAAAAAGCTCGGTAATTTTTACCGAAGAGCTTTAGTAGTTATTCTGTTTAAATTAGCAATGAAATATGGTTTTAAAATATGTAATAAAATTTGGCGATTGTGGTAAAATTTGGTAGTTTTATCATGATATTTTTGAGCATAGCATAAAAACAATTTATTCGGTTAAATTTACTTTTCAGTTTTGTACTTTTATTAAATGTGTAATAATAAGAGCTATAATTTTGAAAACAAGAAATTCCTGTTTACCGATACGGAAAAATGATCATGCCGTATAGAAGCGAATGCATTCTATGTTTTACTTTCAATTTTTATCATAAATAATCAATATAATGATGATTGTGAGAAATAAAATTAGCTTTTAATCAGGCTTGGGAATTCTTGCAAAATTTAAATCCAATTTTTTTTTTTGAATTTATTGTTTTTAAAAAAAATATTGGTAGTTTTAAAAAAAATAAATTATTATTTTTTAATTTTAAATGTAAGCTGTTAAATGTATTATTTTTAACCAGATAAAAATAAATATTCATTTATATTTTATATATTCTTTTTTTGGCATAAATTATTTTTTAATAAACATAGTCTGACTAACTTTTACTTAACTTTCAACTTTCTGGCGTAAATTATACATTTTTCAATATAATTAGTTCCTAATAATCAATGCCTTACTGCCTTGCATGAGATACTAACTCATAGTAAGAAACTATATTCCTTATTGTGAAATCATATCCTTTTGCTGCTATTGCAAATTTTGTGATGCTATTAGGGATTTTATTAGGGACTTGTTACAAATGAGAATTTTGCTATTGAAGCTTCAAATAATCTTGAGAAAAAAACAATTATAATTATTACTGTTTATTTATTAGAATACAATTGCGATATTCATATGTTTATTAGATATAATAATAATGAAAATCATAATAATTTTTATACTTCAGCCGTCATTTTAAAAATAGCGTCTCATATACCAAAAAACAAACTCATATTTCAACAATTGACAACACTACATTACTACATCCAACTTCATCGAGTTAATGAAATTATATGCAAAATCTTTGAAAGATTTTAGTAAAGTTTCTAAAAATACACTTCAAGGGCAGTCTTTAGGAAACACCCGGTATAACGTGCAAAGATCGTTTTTAAAATCAAAATAAATAACACTAGAATAATCTGGTGTTATACTAGAATAGGGAGTTACTTTTTCTGAGAAAAGTGTGCCGATGTAAATCTACAATTTGCATTTTTAGAAAGGTAATTTTGTATTAAAAATTTGCCTGCTTTAAGCTTTTTGAAAAATATCATTGCTTTTACATAATCTATTTACTCTGAAAGGAGATAAAAGCTTTATCTAAATCGATTAATTTTGGTTTCAATAAATATAAGAATTACTTTAAGAAAATCTAATGAATAACAAATGTAATTGTGAAATTATCAATCAAAAATTATTAGCCGCTTTATTTAATGGATTTAGATTTTGGGGAAAGAAATTCGTAATAGTTCTAAGAGATATCTTTCCCAATTCATAAAATAGAATTCACAAATTATTTGGAAGTCATTATGATGTAGATTGATGATCTTACATCAAAAGAATAAACAAAAAACGAGACAACGAAAATCAGATATTTAACCAAAAATCCAAGATAAAAAAGGGCGAAGGTTTCTGGTTTTGTTTTCCAAACAAAATACAAAAAATACTTATTATTTTATTTTAAGAAATTTAGGTTTGTTTATGTTTGTAAAACATATTTTATTTTATCACCTGTCTTAATTATCTTATCTATATTCACTGTGCCACTTTGGGATTTTTAACCCAACTCACAAGACAACGGAACTCTTTTTGAGCTAAACAAACCAGTATTTGCGCTACAAGGAGAAATAAAAAAGTATACAACACAAGACAATGTTTATCCGTCGTCTAGGAAGCCATTATAAAGGACCATGTATACTAAAAATCGGATCATTTCATAATTATTACAATTATAACAGCAATTGTTTGTTTTTTAAGTCCATATTGAATGGAATGTGCAGAATTGAAGAAAATCGACAAAACAATGTGATAGAAATTGAAGCCGACTTACTTAAAAGAATTGAAAGATAAATTAAGATTTTATCCGAACAGTTTTATATTTTATTTTATAACCGACGTTGAGCAGTCGACGCATTTATGAGTTGGCAGCTACCAGTATTCAGCCTCCGTAGTCTTGTTATTTCGAACCCAATCCAGAAGACAAGGGAACTCCTGGATTTGGGAGAAATTTGCCTTCGTGAAGGATTTTTTGATTAAACTAACTCACATATGCCTTACATGAAGAGAAAAGTCTCAAACGGTTAGCCTGACGGCAAGGAGACTCTAACCCATGATCCGTCTACCACTGAGGATATTTTTACGTCAGTACTGTGACGAATACGAGCCATCGCTGGAATTCGAACCTAGGACACCTCATTGGGAGGAGCGTTCTCTATACTAACAGTTAACTAAACCTGTCATTAATTAAACCTGCCCATTAAACCAGTTTTTCAAATTTAGTGCTTTATTTTTCGCTTACATGATATCATATCGAATATACGGTATTCTGTTGTGACCACTCTTAATATATATTTTAGGAATCCTCGTCAAAAATGAAGTCCTTAAAGTATGCACATAAAATTTAAACGAGAAAAAGGCGAAAAAATTGTCGAAATATGTAAATCCATGCACTTTAAGGAGAAACTAAAATATCAAAATCAGTTTGATTGCCTAAGGAAAAATGGAGGATTTTTTGATGATCCCTTTCAACAGCTCTGTTTCCTCTGGCAGTCAGACAAGTTTTTTAAGTTTTCTATCCGATACTCTTTAGTAATAATGGTGTAATAATAATAATAGTCTTAATAGTGGATAAGATTCTTGTATTTTCCTAGATTGAATTACAATGTAAGAACTCTAATGTGAAAAGTTTTGTTTTTCAATTTTTATCAAGTATTCTAAAAAATATATAGTGAAAGCGCTCATTACAGAACACCTTGCATTTTTACAGAAAACATTTCAATAAATGAGCCACTTGGCTTGCATTTATTAGAAGTATGATAAATTTCGAACTTTATTTAACTTGACTCTTATTTTATCTACATATAACTATAACTCATTGATTAACACAAAAAGAAAGAGCAAGAAAATAATGTAATAATTGCAGCACAAATTATTTAAGTATAGTTTGACTATGTAAAGGACTCCCCTTCGTCTGGAGTGGTGGTGGTTACTATGGTTACGAGGTTTAATTATTTCAAGTAGGGCGTTGAGCATTACTTAAGACAAGTTTTGACTCGGGTTGAGAGAAAGGGAATCAGGGAAGAAAGAAGCTCCCCTCTTTGAAGTGTGCTATTTCTTATTTGCATAACAGCAAACGGTCTTAAACTTCGTGGGGAGGGGAGTTCTTTCTATATATAAACCATACTCTTCCTTTTTAAAAATTCTTCTTACTTCTAAAAATTTTAAACGTGAATAAAAACGGCTATTTTTTACAATAATTTCGTTCAAATTTTTTTAATCTCTAATATGGTGCTAAATTAAACCTGATTATCGTTCTTAAAATTATGTACACAATGCTACGTTTCAACTGGAGCGATGATATGTTTAAGTTTAACACTTATTATATTACAACAAATTTGAACCATATTATGGTTTAACGATCATCCAATTTCTCTGAATCCGTAGATTTATTTTAAAAATTATTTTTATTTTATTACCTAGTCGGTTGAATACTTTGCTCTCTTACCTTTCCCATTACCATCGTAATTATAGTATAATAAGGAAAAACTGGAATTGAATTAAAGAGATTTTGCACAGCATTTGTCTCACGTTAACCATAACTTCAACTTTAATTTTACCTTTTAGTGATACTGCGTTTTGTTGGGATATTTTCCAAAAACCGCTGTGTAGCTCAAATAACTTCACAACGTTTTGCAGAATTTCTATCTCACGCACTGTTTATTTTTATTTATTTATTTATTTTTATTTTTTATTTTTTTGAGCACTAGGTGAATTTAATTCTCCGAGTTTTAACAGTAAAATTCAAGTAAACAGCAATTTAAATTCTTACATAATTCCAAAAAAGGGAAATTTTTTTTAAAAAATGAAACGCAATAATAGATTAATTTTACCAATAAAATTTTATTTATAGATTTTATACATTTCTTTATAGATTTATTATTAGATTTCTTCATTTTATAGAATTTTTATTCATTGATTGAAATTTTAGTAGTGAAATTTAATTACATTATAATTTAATATTGGAGTTCAAATATTTTATTAGAATTAAATAAATTACAGTCTTACATGAATGAAATTAAATTTAATTAGTTTTCAAAAAATTGTCGCTCTATTCAGAAGTAGTTTTCGTGTAACTTAAAAAAAAAAAAAAATGATTAATAATAAAAGAAAATACTTTAATGTATTTCTTTTTTTTAAATTATTAAAACCAATTCAAAACGAATACGTGTATTATGTAATATAATATGTTTCAAAATACTTATGCTTCGAAAATATTTATTGAAAAATAAATATTTTGAAGTAGTTTTTACGCAACTTAACAGTACGAAATACTATAAATTTTAATGTATTTCTTTGTTTAAAACAATTAAAATTACCTCAAAATAAATATTTGTTAATTTTTATGCTTATTTTATTTAGAGATGGTAAATTGTGAAACGGCATGTATGTAAGATACAAGTGAAAAAGCAGCAGTTTCATAAAAATAAGTCGCAATTGATTTTAGTCCTGCTAGTGCCATCTAGTGAGCAACTGGAAAACTGTTTGATTATTTACTTGTTTTGGGAGAGATAAAAAAATTATCATTTACGTAGTTGCTAAATTTTAAATTTGAAGCTATAGTCCAGAAAAAAAATTCTATTTTTATAGATTTAAATATTTTAGAGAAAAGTGAAAAATACCTGAAATTTTGTGTTTAGTATTTCTTTGTTACATGTTTCTTTAATAGGTATGAAAGTTTCTCATAAAAATGTATATTTTATATTTCGGCTAAAAAAGAGGAGAAAAAAAATTATAAACTATGTTTTTACATTTTCTTTTGATTAAAAATTTTTGTAATCAAAAGAAGATTGGAAAGAAGGTTTTAAAGAAAGAAAAAACTGAACACTTTATGATTAAAATACACATTTTCGAAATTTCTGTAGTAACGAAACTTTCAAAATTATGTTTGAACAAAACCAAATAAACTAAACCAATTTTGGTTATTTATCTCTTTTTAAATTGGTTATTAATTTCATTTGATACTTATTTCCTTTAAATGCCAATGCAAGTGGTAAATGTTATAAATTATCTATCATTAGTTTTTTTTTATTTTCACTTTATTTTCTAATTAGTTCTTTTTCTTTTTTTATAAGTGGAAGGAAAGGTCACAAAATGGTAAAAAATTTAAATAAAAATTTAGTTGACAAAAATTTACACAAATTTTAATTAAACTGAACTTAAATATTGTATCTATTTCTTCCATTTTATCATCCAGTTAATATATGAAACAAATATTGATACTCGTAGTAAATCTTATAAATTTCGCTTTAACTTTAGATTTTGTATCAATCATTTTTATAACGTTACAAAAATAACAAAAATCTTCTTATGCTTAAAAAATTTTGAAGATTTAAACTGATAAGAAACAATTTAAAAAATATTAAATAAAAACAAATAAAATTATTAATGCTATTTTATAACTATTTCTCTCAATTATTAATTATCTTCAAAGAAATTAAAACAGCCTAACCAATGGTTAAATGATTTAAAATCGAAGGAGAGATAAATAAAATAAATATAAAAATTAAGAAGTTATAACCCTAAGCAAAAATGGTACAATAAATATATGATATCGTGGATTGAACAATGAAATATTTTAAATTGGACACAGAATACAAAAACACGAAATTAAAATTTCTTTTAAATTTGTTTGATTATTTTTTTAGAAGAAAAAAAAACAAATAACTTCTTTAAAATACAAAATTTATTTAAAAAAAATTATAGCGGAAATTTTAGTGGATATAAGGATAACTGCATTCCTCTGTGTTATTAAGACTTTTGTGAGATCTTGTTTTAGCAAAATTCTAAAGAAAGATATCAAAAATTTATCGAATTCAGTAAAAAATTCTTACATTTAATTGCAGAGCACGATGTAGATTATTTTTATTCAAAAAGTTCGAAACAAGTTCGAAACTAATTCCAAAAAAAAAAATTCTTCAGCAGGAAAAGTAAGAAGAAAAATATTTTCTTGATTTTGCTTATATTTTGCTTAAAGAAATAAATCAACAATAAAAATGATATCCAAGAAATTGCATTAAGCACTGCTAATTTTTTTTAAAAAAAATGAATTACTGTAACAAGTAAACTGTCTCAAGTAGTCCGTACCACGTTAGTTCAGTAGTCTGTACCGCGTTAGATGATTCGGATGCAATTGAAAATTCAGTGTTGGAATCAGATGAAAGAATAGTGTGGTACTCAAGAAAATTTTAATCCCTAGTAAACAAACTGCATAAAATTAAAATAATATACATAATTGTGAACTCTCGTCAAAAACAAAATGTGTTAATCAATGAATGCGAATTATCAGAAATTTCATGACCATTCTGGGTAATACGAGGAATGGAGATTAAAATCATGTGCATAACTGTGAACTCTCGTCAAAAACAGAATATGTTAATCAATGAATGTGAATTATCAGAAATTCCATGACCATTCTGGGTAATACGAGAAATGGAGATTAAAATCATGTGCATAACTGTGAACTCTCGTCAAAAACAGAATATGTTAATCAATGAATGTGAATTATCAAAAATTCCATGACCATTCTGGGTAATACGAGGAATGGAGATTAAAATCATGTGCATAACTGTGAACTCTCGTCGAAAACAGAATGCGTTAATCAATGAATGTGAATTATGTGAAATTCCATGACCATTCTGTGTAATACGAGGAATGGCATAACTATAAATCATAATTGGAAAACAAAACTTATTCCAATATTAAATTATCAGAGGCTCAAGGACTGCTTAATTTGAAACTACATTAATTAGTTCAATTTCAGATGATTCACATAATACATTATTTAAAGCAGTGTTTGAAATTTGAAAAAGCAAAAGATTTATTGTAAACAGTTATTAAAATGAAATATTATGTTTGAAAACACTTTTCGAAAATCCGAAAAAAAAGTTAAATTTTGTAGATTGTATTCCCGTTCACGACCTAAAATTATTGAATTTAAATAATTTTTCTGATAAAAAGTTAATTAACGTAAATCTTAAAAGTATGTGTGGAATGTATGTATGATCCTATATGGAATAATTTGAATGAATTTTAGAAAAAAGATGCTAAGTGATAGAAAATATTCAAACAAAATATTCATTAGAAGAAAAAAAAATTATTAAAAATTATTACCAACTTAGATGCGTTTCATACAAAATAAGACTCATCCCATTTTCAGATTAAAGTCATTTTCAAAATTAGATCAACTCGCTCCATTTCGCGTCGAAAAACAAAATTATTACTGCAGCAATTGCCTAATAGCAGTAGTCATAAGATGTTTCAACACCCATCGCCACGTGTTTGTTCCATCTGTAATGTGAAACACAACACCCTCTTACAAAGAAAATCGGATAAAAAAATATAGTCTTGAAGAAACCCCCATTCAAGACTCAAATTCCCATGACTTGGTAACGCAGTCTAATTTATTTCTTTTTCTCTTAACGCATGCGATAATTTTATTTCATTGCCAAGTGCCTTACTTTCCCCCTGAATTTTATTCACAAAAAATGCATCAGGCTATAGATTACAGGATGTAGATTAATAGCGAGAGGGATTATTGATATAGGAAATCAGCAATCGTTAATATTTAGAGTCAATATGATTTGTTGTTGTTGTTGTTGTTGTTGTGCATTTACGTCGCACTAGAGCTGCACAATGGGCTATTGGCGACGGTCTGGGAAACATCCCTGAGGATGATCCGAAGACCTGCCATCACAATTTTGATCCACTGCAGAGGGGATGACACCCCCGCTTCGGTAGCCCGACAACCAGCATGCGAAGCCGCGCACTTTACGGTAGAACAGTTTAACGAGGGCAAATACCGCACACCCTCGGTCCCTAGGCAGAGAGTCAATATGAAAAAGGTTAAAAATTGTGTATCCATAGAGATGTTCAAGCTGGCGTTATTTCATTTACCAGCATATTAAAAATTTATCAATGATCAATCAGTTACAAGTAGACAACCAATTGGAATGCGTTTCATGTCAAAGTGGAACAGTGTAAGCAACTGTTTCTCATTAGCAACCATATTATTAGGGCAATTGATTGAATGATGATTATATAATGATATTGTTCATGTTCTGAGTTCCTCTCTGTTTCATTTATAAAATGATGCGTCCCGCAGCTATATTCAAAACAATGTCATACATAATCAAACAAAGATGAGTTCTATTTAGGGACCATAAATATTTTAATCACCCCTGATATTACAGATTAGACCCCTTCACATAACATAAATGGAGAAAATTTGAATAAACCTTCGGAATTTATTCCGAACTATGGTAATCAAATGAAGAAAAAAAAATTTAATTATCATCCGTGTTTCTAATTGAAATTTGGTTGCCAAGTAACTGTTGCACGTAACATTTATTTTTTAAAATTCAAAATTGGGATGTTTAAACAGTGGAATTATTCAGGCAAATGTTAAATAAATAACATTGTTCTTTAGCAGTGCAAATTAATCCAGTCGAAAATTTTATAAAATCTAGGACAATAAGGATAGAATTTATTATATAGTGAAAAGCTACTTTATTCTGAAGAACATTTCACATTAAAGGATAAATGAGATTCTAATTACAGATATATAATTATACAATGCAATGAAATAGAAACCATCTAATTTAGGGGAATAAAAATAGATTCGCTGAAAAAAGATTCAAGTATTTCAATAGAAGATCAGAGAAAAACCCTCACTTGAAGTATTCTAATTTTATGTACTATGAATAGGAGCATTTAAATCTCATGAAAATGGTTAATGGTGATGAATTACCTCGTCACTATATTTTTAAGTTATATTCTAAAAGCACTCCTTTTATGGTTGGACATTTAAAGTAACGTAGTTTACTTTAAGACATTTTGAACTGAAAAAAATCTGAGAATTGTATTAGAATAAAATAGAAAAAATCATAGTTAAAGGGCCTTACACTGTGGGGGAAGCTTTAATTTTTATCTATATATAACATCTAGCTGTAAATATTTATTTGGGCTTTAGAATAAAAAATGACATAAATATATTGAAAGTCATTATTTTTTTTATTTTAAAAAAATCGCCACTTAGGCAAGTTTTTTTTCACCTACATAAAAATTATCTCAATTTTTCTGCATTTTGCAATGTTTCTCAATTTTTGCAAGCTTTTATGAGTCCAGATAAAGTAACGTTTTAGTGACTTTTGAAACATTAAAAAATTAAATAATGGACGCTTTTCATTTTTACAAAATTGTAACTTTTTTTCATATGACATTCTAGGCATTTTCAGAATTATCATATAGATGGCGCTGGCTAATGATTTGCAAAAACTTAACCTAACAGATATGAAAAACTACTGCAAGCTCACAGCAGTTATGAAAATAGCATATTATTCGTCATTTAAGACAGAGCATTTGAATAACACAATTAACATATCAAGTATAGTCTTCTAAACATCTAGGGGGGAAGAAACGTTTCAAACTAATCCCAGTTTTCCTACTCTTTTTTTTTTCCTTTCTTTTTTTTTATGTTATAATTTTTAAAGGCAGCTCTTTGGATAAGGAAAAAAAAAATACAATTATTTTCTAAATTTAATAATAAGGACACAACAGGAAACTCTGCAATAAATCCTCACTTCAAACTGTTTGTTTAAATTTGTTGAAATGCAAACTGTTTCACAACTTCCGGGTATAAAAGTTAATGCTCACTTATTTACGTTTTACAAATTGAATAAAGCATATTAAAACCAGCATAACAAAATTTTATACTAACTCAAATCAGTTTTGAAATAAGTTTTTTATAGTCTACGAGAAAAATAATAAATAAATAAATATTCATTCATTATAAATTTGGTATCCACTTTTTTATTGCTCTCAGTGTGACAATACTTTTTTTATGCTTCAATTGAATAATATTTCTCAATAAAATCTTTTAATTATTTTTTTCCCTGTAAATCAAAATATTTTAATTTTAGAAAAACGATTTAATTTAAAAATAACAAAATTTGTTACAACACATCTTGAATCTCAATAGTCATCATCATTTGTAAAAATTATTTAATCAGCATGATCAGAGAAATAATTCGCAATTTAATAATTCACAACTTCCACATGGAAAGATATATAGGAAAAAGTGGGATGAAATCTGGTAGTATCGGGGTAAAAGCGGGTACCTCGATTTTCGGCGAAATTAGTTTTGTTTTCTAGCTGACTAACCCCGTATTTCACTTTGCAAGTCAAGATGAAGGGTCAACCATATTGGTCTTGTTGTTATTGATTAATTCACTGTGTCTGTGTAGATAAGTTTGTTTTACTGTGTCAACTCTCTAATGTTCTCCCTTTTAAGCTCTCCTTATTCTTTTTATAACCTTATTCTCTTCCTTATTCTCCTTATTCTTATTATATCTCCTTACTCTCATTAAGCTTATTATATAGGGGAGAGTGGGGTCAATTGTAACAGGGTACGATTGTAACAGAGCAAAAATTTTGAGTACTGGGTTCCAGATTTGGTTCCTAGGTGGCGCACAAGGTGTATTTGATAAATCTACACGTACCTTGCTGCTGGCAACCATTTTTATGTACTTTTGAAAGACATAAAAGACATCACAAAAGATATTTTCCCGCTACGTAAGTACTTTTTTTGGTGTTAGACAATTATATTGTAACAAAGTAATTTTGTTTAAACAAATAAAAATTATTAACCGAATATGTAAGTGGACACCTTAATTAACATTTCAAAAAAAAAAATTAGTTTTGTTAATTAACTAGCATTGTTTTTAACAAATGAAGCTGAAATGGCGTCTTGGGGACGATTGTAACAATAAGTAAAGGGACGATTGTAACAGCTGAAAATAAATAATCTTATGTTTACAAACCATTACTTAACTCTTTAAGAACCACTAATAGTTTCCTACATCATTTATATTATGTTGTATGTGCATTATTTTATTTGTCACCTTTCACAGCATAAATTAAAATTTTTAACCCCTTAAAGTTAAAAGTTTAACCCTTTAGGTCTCTGCTCATAATTATTTTTACTCCTAAAATATCATTACTTTTTTGATCAATAAAAAAATATATCACAACTATGATAATATGCATAATTAACTATGTTTTAGTTGAATTTATGAACTGTTACAATTGACCCCGTAAGTGGGGACAATTGTAACAAGTGCACGACTGTCATAAATTGTTAATAACTAATTTAATAGCATTGAAAATAAGGTTGCTGTTTTTTTTCTAGTAGAGGATAGTCTACTTTACTCGTCTGTCAATTAATACTAATAATATATTGGATTTTTTGTTAGTTAAAAATAGTTAAGTAAAAAATGTTACAATTGACCCCACTCTTCCCTACTCCTTATTCTCCTTATTCTTAATGGTCATTACAGTTATAAAAATTATTTTTAGCCCAGATTATTATAATTTCACTAAGAATTCATACTCTTAGCAAACAATAAAGATTTAGCCCTACAAGTAGCACTCTCCTGCTTCATATCGATTACCTCTGCTCGAGAGGTAAAACTGGGTACTACCCAATCCGACACCCCTGATGTGTGTCTATGCTGGATCCATGAAAGCTGCAGTGCAGCAGAGGAAGAACATAACTACTTCCAAGACTGAATGAAGGTTTTCCGGGCCCCAGGACAAAATTTATTGCGGAACCCATCTTCAAGGCATAAAAGCCTTATTTTCATATTTTGTTCTATTTTCGAAGAGTTTTTGCACAAAATTGCAATTTTGATGTAGATATAAAGAAAGTTTCCCCATTTTCTTTTGAAAAAACATTAATAGTCGCAATACTTTTTGCAAAGAAGTGTCATCGGGCCTTCAACTGACACGGGAACCAAAATAATTGTCAATCTTTTTCTCCTCCCCTCTTTTGAATCCGGCCTTAGATACATCACATGTTAATTACATGCATAATTTTTAAATTCTCCTAAAAAATAAAAAAGATTGCTTCTTTTTCACTAAAATTCTAGTATTTCTGAATTTTCCGCAGAATTAACATGTGTACCCAGTTTTACCCCACTAGTTGACTACAAACAGGTGGTTTTAATTTTTCCTGAGAAATAACGTTTACAAAAAAATTAGATCTATGACAATTCGAAAATTATGTATTGTATGCAACTTAGACAATGAATATTTTTTTTAATCAGACATTTTTTAAGTTGAACAGTTTGGTTCCAACAGTCCCTGAAATCTTAGCTACCCCACCTTCCCCTACTCATAAAAATAAATGATTAAAAATAAATAATTATAATAGTCCTTTACTCATTTTTGTTCCAGTGTTATTATAAGCAGTAGTAAAAAAAAACATTGCTTATAATTTTTGATTTATTGATCCTATTTTCAAATTCTACGTCTCAATTTTAATATTACGAAGGCATAACCTTAAATATGTAATTTTTCTAATTATTCAGTGCAGGAGAAATTTTTAGTTTTGTAGTCAGACATAAAAACAAACTTTCTCTGAAGAAGCATACCTTTTTTTTTTCTGTGGATTTAGAATCTTTACTCTTAACATGCGAAGGGTAGCAATGGTTCAATAGTTTCGCTCCTTACATAAATTCATATTCACTATTGTTAATTGTTAATAATCGTTAATTTTTTTTTTTTTTTTTGTTTTGTAAATACTGTTTAGTTCTCCAAGGTTCAAATTGCTGTTTACCAATTACGAGATGAGCTCTTAGAAAAGGTACTGTCTGCGAAAATGAAGTTCATCTCGTGTTTGCCAGGCAGTAGTTGAACTGCGTGGACTTTTTTATTATCTAATTTAATTGAAATCACTGATTGATTAGTTTTAAAATAACACAAATTACACTAAAAATCTTGATTTTCTTTTTGATTATTATTATTATTATTAGCTTTTCAACTAAAATACAAAATCTAGATTAAATATAAAATTAGCGTCTAATTTTCCTGAAACTTTCAATAGTTATTCTTTCAATATCTAATAATACCAAATTTTTATCAATTTTGTTAGTCATTGTTTAATATTAAGTAATGACCGACAAGTTTGATTTTACTTTTCAAGTTCAAATGATTTCAAATGAAGTTGAAAACAAATAAAAGCCAGTTTTTCATGGCTTTCCCTATAAACTTTCCTTATAAGTTTCATTGCAATTGGATCAATAAGTGAGAGACTTTTACTTCAAAAATCTCCTTGAAACACAACGCGGGGTGCACGCTCTTTTTTCCCCATGAATAGGATTCTAAAAGTTGATTATAACTCTATTTTCCCTATTAACATAACTTTTTTATCAGTTTTGCTTTTCTAGTACATGTATATATCCAATTATGTTAGAAACTAATAAATCTCTAAATTACCGTCATAAGGAAGATATCATTCCTTTTCGGATAATCGGATATTTTTTAAATATAAGATAGAGTATAATTAATTAAGAAAAACAAATGCATGAAAGGAAGTTATTGTTAGTCCCTTGTAAACCAGTCACAGTTATAATGGAAATGTCACAGTATTCTTAAAGAAATAATTTTTTTCTCAAAGATTTAAAAATTTCCTACATTACTATGTTATTTGGCTCGTAAAATCGCTCAAAAACTAAAAATTATTCATTGATTTTAAGGCTGTTCTACGAAAAAACATCCTTTAAATACAAAATAATACAAATTTTCATAACTGCTGTGAATTTGTAACAGTTATTCGTGACTGTTACGTTAAGTTTTGTCTACCTTCATTTGCCCGTCATGAATTAACATGCATTAATCCATCAGATGAATTAACTCCCTCTTTTGAAGCAGAAATATGTTTGTGGTGTAACTTTTCAATATTTGAACAGTTTCTCGATCACTGTATATTTTTGGCTCATAAAAATATGAACGTGAAAAAAATTTACTGATTCATGGATCTTAAAATGCTGTTTTTCGAAAGCTTTAATCATCACATGAAATAAATATTTTTTTTTTCTTTTTTGTGTGAATAATAAGCTATTTTCAAAACTGCTTTTCCAACTGCTGCTTCCAGCAGTTAGTCATCACTGTTATGACATGCTTAGCCTATCTAAATCTAGAGCTATGCATGCTTAATCTGAAAATAGCACAAAACGTTAATGTGGAGAAAAGCCTTTTCTTTTCGGAATTGAAAAACGTTTGCTGTCCAATTTTTCAATATTTAAAAACTCACTCCTACACTAAATTATCTTGGCTCATAAAAATTTACAAAGTCTGAGAATAAGGCGGTTATTTTGATAATATTGTTCTTGATGGAAAAATATCGCCAAATTGGCGATTTTTAAAAAAGATAAATAAATTTTTAAATATTTAATATATTTTTCCGTAATCTAGTATATTTAATTTGCTTCAGTATATTTAATTTATTTTTCCGAAAACCCAGAGAATTCTTGGTGCAAAATTGCATATATATTTAATTTAATATCATCATTTTGCTTCAAGTGCAAGCCACTTAAGCTGTGGCTTATTTATTTTTCTTTACGACAGAGCTTCACAAAAACATGTTAACCGTCGTTAGTTTGTAATAGTTATAAATTACTGTTTGGTCAAGTTTAGTTTATCTTAGCCAACAACTTCAATGCTAATATTGAAAATGGAGCAACAAGTTCATAAAAATAAAAGCCATAGTTTTATGAAAAGGAAAATTGTTTGACATCAAATTTTTAATGTTGAAAAAGTGATTCCAAAGCCGCATTAGTGGGGCTGATAAAAATTTCTAAAATTGAGAATTATTTATTGCAATTTTGAAATTGAAAATGAAAAAGCCACATTTTAGTTGCTGTAAACCTGAAGAGAAGTTAAAATTTTAAGCTATGTCTACCTTCTGGCTATAAAAAGTTGTTTGAACTTTAGAATAAATAAATAAAAAGCTTAGATATTTGAAAATAAACTAATTTTGGAAACCGACAGTTTTTCCAAAATTTTGTTACCTAGAAGAAATTTTCGAAAGCCCTTCTGTTTACTTTCATTAGTATAAGCAATGTTTATCAGTGTTAAAGTAAATTTTCAAATATTTAAAGGGTAGAATTTATACGTTTTGTATTTTCAAAAAATTGCGACTTTTCTTAACTTATCTTATATCATTTTCTGAATTATTAAAAAGGGGGCGATTTAAAAAATAGGCTAAACTTAACCTATAACAGACATGAATAACAGCTAAAAATTCACAATCGCTATCAATGCAGCGTATTGGACAAAGTAAAGTTTCTTAAAAAAGGTTCTATAAAAACGTCTAGATAAATATGAGCATCTTTATAAAATATGAAGTCTTTAATTTCATCCGAAAGTATTTCCAAATGATTCCCGTGCTTTAAAAAGTTATGAAAATTTCATGAAGTTTCCGCAACACAATATTTCCCATCCATTGCAAGGTGAAGTGCATTTTGAACAAAGTAAATTTTTGTAAAAGATGGTCTATAAATATTTCTAGATAAAAACGGGTATCTTTCCTTAGACATCAGTACTAAATGATTCTCGTAATTCAAAAAATATATATATATATATAATAATGATCCCCATAAATGCG
>NC_092211.1:15837477-15846530 GCF_043381705.1 Parasteatoda tepidariorum
TATATATATAAAATGCATTATTCAATTTTCCATCGATTGCTAGATGACGCGTATTCCGGGCAAAGCAAATTTCTTAAAAAACATTTCTGTAAATATTTCTAGATAGATATGGGCATTTTCGGAAAATATGACGTCTTTCCTTTCATTCGACGTGATTTCTAAATGATCAACATAATATAAGTAATTATAAAAAAATTCATGAAGTTACCGCAATATAATATTTTCCATCTATTGTTAGATGCAGCATAGATATAACAAAGTAATTTTTTTTAAAGTTTTATAAATGTTAGTGTGTAAATATTTCTATGTAAATATAGGTAATTTGGAAAATATGACATCTTTTCTTTCATTCGACACAATTTCCAAATGATCACCATGATTTAAATAATTATAAAAAAATTCATGAATCGTCCGCAACATATTATTTTCCTTCTGTTGTTAGATGGAGCATAAAGTAATTTTTTTTAAATGTTATTTTAATGTTAGTATATAAATATTTCTATAAAAATGTGGGCATTTTCGGAAAATATATCGTCTTTTCTTTTATTCAACGCAATTTCCAAATGATCACCATGATTTAAAAATTATAAAAAATTCATGAAGTGTCCGCAACATAATATTTTCCATCTATTGTTAGATGCAGCATAAAGTAATTTTTTTTAAATGTTATATAAATGTTAGTATATAAATATTTCTATAAAAATGTGGGCATTTTCGGAAAATATATCGTCTTTTCTTTTATTCGGCACAATTTCCAAATGATCATCATGATTTAAAAATTATAAAAAATTCATGAAGTGTCAGCAACATAATATTTTTTACCTATTGTTAGTTGCAGCGTATAATTAGCAAAGTAGTTTTCTTTAAAAAATTTTTTTATATAAATGTTACTATATAAATGTTTCTATATAAATATAGGCATCTTTGCTAACTATGATGTTCTTTCTTTCATTCGACACCTTTTCCAAATAATTCCCGATTTTTTATTTATTGTTATTATTTTTTTAAGAACACATTTTTTTCGATAAAAAGTTAATTCATGAGACGACAATTTTTTTTTAAACAGCCTTTTCATAAATTTAAAAAAAAAAATTAAAGACGTTTATTGCAGTAGTGTTTCAGTGACAATAATCTGCATTTTTGATTTGATAAACTAATAATTTATCCATAATTTCAATACTTAATGGCACTATTGAATTGTTTTTATTTATGTGTAGATTATTAGTATTATTATTTATTTTATTAGAAGTTTTGCTTCAAAAAAGCAAGAAAAGATGCTTTGCTTTTTATCACCACCATTTGCTTATCAGGCTCTTATGAAATGGAGGAAAAACAACCACACTTTAACTGTGAAAAGACTAGTGCTGCCATCTTTTTTTAAACTAAAATTTTAACTTTTCTTCTGCTGGAACTAAAAGTAATATATTTTATTACTAATAAAAAATATTCTTAAAATAAAGTTCAAATTAGATACAAACATAGTTACATTTTAGTTATTTATAAATTATTTCATTCAAATAAGTTATCTCTATTCGAAGATCAAGCTAAAATGAAGAAAACTAATATTCAAAATTTATACTAATAACTAGAATTAAAATTTAATATAATTAATAGTTAAAAAACTATAAAAGTCAATTTAGAATAATTGCTTTCAAAATTTTAATTTAAACCCCTGCAGGCTTCGTTCACCCACTACAATAATTGATACTGTAATTTTTTTGTTCCATGCGATGGATCTATGTTAAAAAACATTCAATTGAACGATATTTAAGTTTCTATAGTCAAAATAGTTTAATATATTAACACAGATTTAGTTCCTGATTTTATTAGGATTACATATAACTTAAAAATTTTTGCTCGATGACCATTGCAACTTTATTTTTCAAATTCCAATTTAATCTTTGATTACTATTAAAACTCGTTAAATATTTTTGCATGGAAGATCAATTTGTAATAATGCGACACTTAAATTCCTAATAATGTTTTACAATTTTGTATTGCTTCCGTTGCACATGCGAAGACAAAGATATAGTTTTACCCAAAACTTATAGTAAAAGTAAATGTTATTTATTTACCAGCAATGTTATTTATTTACCATATAATTAAAAAATGGTTAATGTGTTAGGATACTGATTTAAATTTGTTTATCATAAAATGTCGCGTAATAAGATTACAATTTATAGGATAACTTTATGATAATTAAGGAAATGCAACTTCGTTTCATATTTTCTGTAAGATGCATCAACTCCCTGCCTGATGTTATACTAATCGGTTATACTTCGTGAAATTTTATTTTTATTTTCGTTCTTTCTTTTATTTATTAATTTATTTATTTATTATTTATTTCCTCTGCGTAGAACACAAAAGAAAGCAAATCTTTTTTAATCAACAATTTTGCTCATTTTCAAACTACATGTCATTAAATGTCACGAGATGGCAGCACTCCTAAACTATTTGTTAATTTTTCTTACGGATTTTGTGAGAGAAAACTGAAAAAATAAAAGCAAAATTCCTTGTATAAATATATCATTACATTTTGAAGTTTACAAGCAATTTTTAAAAGTTGTTAAAAATTTTTAAAGTTGCAAACCAATTTTTAAAAGTCTTTAACTAGAAAGCTTAATAATTACATTATTATGACTTTTGAATTCCTGTTTTATTAAAAAAAAAATTTTTACCTTTTGTTGGTAACACTCATAGAAAGTATAACCGTAAAAATTTTCTCGAACAACTACACAAAAATAAATTGTTCCTTTTATACTTCTACCTAGATACTGTTGACTCTATTTTTTCACTTTTTAACTGTCAGTTTGATCTTCATTGCAATTAAAATGGCTATCTTTTATTTCATGTTTGTAAAAAAATGGTTTTATATTTAAAATTTAAAATATTTCGTTTATTTATTTTTATACTTTATATCGAGGTTGACAGTAGAAACAAAATATGTTTGCACTTACAGTATTTAATTTTCCCCTGTGTTTGTTAATTTGTTGCATACGTTAAGAGGAAACAATATCGCAGGAGAGACTTTTATTAGAGATTTTCGTTTCACCTAAATTGTTATTTTAAAATTTAAGGTTTTAAAAAAAAGGAATTAATTTAACTCTAGAGTAAACCATGAAGTTTCAAATAACTAAAAAAATGTTTTAAAAATATCCAAAAGTAAACAAACTATTGCAAAATTAATTCTTCCTTGTGTAATTCTAAACAATCCTGCCATAGCTGTGTTTGCTTTTTTTTTCCAGGCACTTTTCAGGCATCAGAACATTTTTTTCTGGCATTTAAATTTACTTGAACTCACTTATTATAAACTTTAAATTTTAAATTACTTATGTTAGTTGAACTAACTAAAATCAAAACTAAAATCCCATAACTAAAATCAAATACATCCCAAAAACAATTGAACGCTTAATTTAAATTTTTTATTCAATGTTTCGAAATTGAAATTCTTGAACTTAATTACAAATGAATCGACGAATGCTTCTCATATCAAACATTCAAATAATTTTTCAACGAAACAAATTTTTTTTTAGTTCATACATAAAAATTATTTCAATAAATTTTAATATTCACCTTGATTATTTCTGACATTAAATATTATGCATTGAAAAATTTTGTACATTTTTCAATATAAGTATTAAAACTTTTAATCTATTTACCTTTATTTAACTTTGCAGGTCTACATCAACCCACCAAACGCCCAAGATATCAGTAGATGACAATTATAAAAAAGAGAGCAGGAAGTGAATTAAGAGCATACTATTTCCTTTAAGTTCAGTATGGCCATATGGTCTCTAAACTTGGAGATTATGATTCATGGACTACAAGTTATTTTTGCTTAATTTATTTTTAAAAAGTTCCAAGTCTTTAACCTCATTATATAATCCATTCTCAGATATATACAAATATAAACAATTAATGATAATTAGTATCATTAATTCATTTGCAATCAAGACATAAAAAAATATTTATAAAACAGAATTTACTTTGTGTTTGCATTAAGGATATTAAAATAAGAATTATTGTTGAATTAAAAAATTATTACAATTTTTTTTATAAATTTTTAAATTAAAGAATCGCAAAAAATATTTTTTATAATAATTTTATAATCGGAAAAATGTAAAAAATTTTTCAAATAATTTTAAAATTAAGTTGTAAGAAATTTTTATAAATCTATAATTATAAAACTTTAAAAATATTTATAATAATTTTATAACCAGAAAATTTGGAAATTCTAGTCAGTATTCATTCATTTTCTATTAATTATAATATTATAATTATAATATTATAATTATTATAGTTGCAATATAACANAGATGTTCTTTTTATAGTTGTAATATAACAATAATTATATTATAATTATGATGTTAGAATTGTTACTTATATTATAATTATTTCTTATATTACAATTATTACATTATATTTATTATGCTCACAAAAAAATTTCTTGTTATTTTAATCATATTTCGTGATTACTTAATTTTCAGGAAATTAAGAAAACAGTGATTCTCAATGAGATGAAAATAAATTCTCTTGGCTAAAACAAGGAAAAAAAATTTCACGCATGTGTTTCGATCATCAAAAAGAAAGGGAAAGAATGCATTAATTAAGCATAAATGATCATATTTCAATTTAAGTAGTAAGTATCAATCAGTATCGGTTATTATAATAAGTATCAGTTTACATTAAGAAAGATCAATAAAAAAAAAACGCTCAACAATTCCTATTAAACTATTGCTCCCAGTGAACTGTAGTGCTGCCATCTATTCATTTAAAGTTGAAATAAACTAGTTTGTTTTAAAGTGATAAAAAGTCTTAACTCGTGCAATGTTAATGCTCTTTTCATTTTATTCAGAGTCACAAGCATTTAACGAAAATATTACTATGTAATACTAATGTTGTGTTGTATTTCTATCAATTGTGTGAAACAATTTTATTTTTTTATATTTTTGATTTGAAATAATGTTGAGAACAAAATTTTTTTTTGTTATTGTATAAGAGCAATAATTAAAAGCAAAAGACAACGTATTCTGTAGCAGCTACAAATTCCCTCCCCCCTCACTTATTTTTTATTTAAATGAAAAATTAATTATAAATTATTTTTCTTATTTTCATTGTAATTTTACCGCGTATGCTATTGTTATTATTATTATAAAGGAAATCATCCAATGTGCTTTGCTTATAGTGCGAGTAATTTTCTCATTTAATTATCATAACGTATAAGACAAAAAATTCATTAAAATGATAAAAAGCTAAATTTTGACTCTTTTTAATACACTTTTTGCTATACTGAAATTTCAAATGAAATTTAAATTTCACTTTAAAATAAACTTCTTATTTTTATAAATTTGCTGATGGAAATGGCTTAATGTTTGTTTCAATGTTTATTTTTAATATATTTTTAAAATTTTACGGTATAATTAATGTTTTTATATTAAAAAAAGTTTCACGTCATGCATTTTTTAAAATTTTTATTGTTTCAGCGAAATCTGATATGAATACTAAAAACTAATTTCCATTCTTTTTATAATTCTTTTAGGTTTATCGGAGAAATAGTGGACAAAAACCCAGAAGACTCTGATTATTGTCTAGCTAAAGTCATTAATCAAATTAAAATGCAAAATTGGTGGTGATGTATTAATATAATTATTAAACTATACGTGAGTTGCTATTTATTGTAATATTATGAAGAATATATACGAATCTATTAAAAAAAAGTCTTTTGGTAAAAACGAAAAAAATATTTAAATTTATTAAAAAAAAATTCTTTATAATTTTAATTCTTCAATTTTTTTAATAAAAGGAACCAAATTCAGAAATTTTAACATAATTTTTCTTTAAATTAGCAAAGTTGATGAAATTTTTTAAAAAAGTAATTTGTATCATACCTAGGAAACATGCTGTTGTTTTTTACCTTACGGCAATTAGTTAGATATTATCAATTTTACTTTAAAAAACACATAAAAATTAGAATAGTAAATCTTTTTTATGACGTAGGGAATGCATAGTACTTTAAACCGTGGTTCCGTAGTGTAGTGGTTATCACGTTTGCTTTACACGCAAAAGGTCCCCAGTTCGATCCTGGGCGGAACCAAGTTCCTTCCTTTTGTTGCAATTTCGTATGAAATTTAAATATTTCTTTTCTTTTTCTTAATAAAATAATTAGTTGAACAAATTATTTAATAATACGAAAATAAATATTATTTATAAACAATAAACAATAAACTACATATTAAACTAAGTATTGAGGGATTGATTACTGCAAGAAAATGACTAATTATTGCAAGAAAATGACCCTTTAAGCCAGGCTTTATTTAATCCTTTATAAAAAAATTTCATTTCTAGGACTCATATTTTAATATTTTATTAGCAATTTTATTTTAATTATTTAGGAATTTTATTTTGTTTATTTAGGAATTTGCTTTTTTCCTAACAAAAATATTATATTGATAAAATTTTTAGAAAAAATAATTTTTATCAAATCTAGGAAACACGTTGTTGTTTCTTAACTTTATGGCAATTAGTTGAGCGTTTTCAATTTTATTTTATAGCATGCACAAAAATTAGAATAACTAATAATTAATCTTTTTATTGTGAAGGAAATGTGATCCAGATATTTTTCTAACTAAAAACAAAGCTGATGAATTTTTTAGAAAAATAATTTTTATCAAATCTAGAAAACACGTTGTTGTTTCTTAATTTTATGGCACTTAGTTGCGTATTTTCAATTTTATTTTAAATGATGCAAAAAAATAGAATAATTAATAATTAATCTTTTTATTATGAAGGAGATGCACAGAACGTAAGTGTCGGTTCCGTAGTGAAGTGGTTATCACGTTTGCTTTACACGCAAAAGGTCCCCAGTTCGATCCTGGGCGGAACCAAGTTCCCACATTTTTTTACGCCATTTTTCTAACTATTAACAAAGCTGATGAATTTTTTAGAAAAAGTAATTTTTATCAAATTTAGGAAACACGTTGTTGTTTCTTAACTTTAGAGCAATTAGTTACGCATTTTCAATTTTATTTTATAGAACGCACAAAAATTAGAATAACTAATAATTAATATTTTTATTGTGAAGGAAATGTGATCCAGAGATTTTTCTAACTAAAAACAAAGGTAATGAAATTTTTAGAAAAATAACTTTTATCAAATCTAGGAAACACGTTGTTGTTTCTTAACTTTGCGGCAATTAGTTACGTATTTTCAATTTTATTTTAAAGAATGTACACAAATTAAAATAACTAATAATTAAACTTTTTATTATGAAGGAGATTCACAGTGCAACACGCAACGGTTCCGTAGTGTAGTGGTTATCACGTTTGCTTTACACGCAAAAGGTCCCCAGTTCGATCCTGGGCGGAACCAAGGTCAGATGTTCTTTTTACAACATTTTTCTAACTATTAACAAAGCTGATGAATTTTTTAGAAAAAATAATTTTTATTAAATCTAGGAAACACTTTGTTGCTTCTTAAATTCGCGGCAATTAGTTACGTATTTTCAATTTTATTTTAAAGAATTGTCGCAAATTAGAATAATTAATAATTAATCTTTTTATTATGAAGGAGATGCACAGAACTACAAGCAACGGTTCCGTAGTGTAGTGATTATCACGCTTGCTTTACACGCAAAAGGTCCCCGCTTCGATCCTGGGCGGAACCAAGTTCTGTACTTTTTTTGAACACCATTTGTCTAACTTATAACAAAGCTGATGAAATTTTTATAAAGATTTTTTTTTTTATCAAATCTGGGAAACACGTCATTGTTTCTTAACTTTATGGCAATTAATTACATATTTTTTTATTTTAATTTAAGGAACGCACAAAAATTAGAATAACGAATAATTAATCTTTTTATTATGAAGGAAGTGCACATATTCACTGGTACCGGTTCCGTAGTGTAGTGGTTATCACGTTTGCTTTACACGCAAAAGGTCCCCAGTTCGATCCTGGGCGGAACCAAGCGCCTTTTCTTTTTGCAATTTCGTATGAAATTTAATTATTATTATTATTCTTTTTAAATACATTAGCAGGACAAATTATTTAAACACAAATTATTAATAACACAAAAATAAAAAGTATTTATAAACAATTTACTATACATTAAACTACGAATTAAGGGATCTATTACTGCAAAAAAAAAACGACTCATTAATAGCAAAAAAAAGAGATCCTTTTATCCTTTAATTTATTCCCTTAAAAGAAGCGTTTATTTCTGGGTCTCATAATTGTAATATTTCATTAGTAATTTAATGTTATTTACATAAGAATTTGCTTTATTCATAACAAAAATATTACATATATCTAAAAAACGTACTTAAAATAAAGAAATTTAAAGCTTGGCGTGTCATTTGTTCCAAAATATTAAATAAAAAAGATTATTTTCCAAAAAAGATTGACTTCAGTTTAGAAGATCATTAACATTTATGAGCTCGAGCGTATTCAGTCTCTGATCACTGAACTAATTAAATGACCTTAAGATTTACAGTACACTTATTCGGTATGTTTATTATCTTCTGAACTCCTAAGCATAAATATTTCTTTAAAAAAAAAATATTAATTACAATTCATACTATAGTAAATTTTTTTATTGCAGCAAAACAGTCATTAAATGATAATATGTGTTTCTGTTATGGTAAATTAATTGTAGGGCACTATTTTATACTTTTTAGAAATTATGCATAATAGTAAAGTATGTTCATATTTTATAATTTCATCGATATTTGTTAGCACACTTTATATTTTTAAGAATTTTTTTGTGGACATGCAACCATTTTTACTGCCAATTTCTTTTCAAATGGGACTTCTTTTTTTTAACAGAAAATGATTTGAAGGCATCATGAAAAAGATTTTCCAGTTTTCCCGTGTATTTGTATATAAACGGTGCACTAATTTTGCCTGCAGTCTTATTAATTATCGACACAGAAAAGAAAAAAATCTTTCTACTCTTAGTGGAAAAATCTACAATAGAGGTAGAAATACAGAATGAGTCTCGGTTGCATTCATTTGGATTAAGCAGGTTTTAAAGCCAGAAAAACGCGCGATTTCATTAT